>NW_019397578.1:55403-59208 GCF_000591075.1 Eurytemora carolleeae | reverse complement strand
GCATCTGTTCTCAAACTTTCCTCTCCCACCCTCACATACAGGGTGTCCCAAACAAATGGGGATTTAGAATTTAGAATTATTAATTTTAAAAAATCCTCGTGACAAGCTTTCATGAGATGAGTGGAGAAATTAAAAAAAGAAAATTTTGATTTTATTAGTAAAAATATTGGACAATGTAAAAAAGACGAACAGCATTTTAAAAATCTCATTACAGGGGTTTTCTTTATTTTATAACTATTTTTGTGTGCGGCATGGATCAAATACATATTTTTTTGAGACACCCCCAAGCTGTCAATATGCTCATACTCAAGCAGTAACATCCCCCTCACTCCTAGTTAAACCAAGGGGGGGGGGTATCCTAGTTATGAATATTATTCACTCTATACCCCCTGATTAAACACATCAGATAATGAAACCAAACAAACATACAACAACACACTTTAATTAGGTCCAATACATTATACATACAGGGTTAACCACAAAAGATGAGACTTAAAGGGAGTGACCGGCTATGTATAGTTGTTGAACTGAGTATGCAGTATTGTTGACAAATTCTTCAGGATTAATTTGAGACATATCAAACTATTCTACGACGTATATTTAATGAGTTTGATCGCAAAGTCGTCTTTCAAAATCTTCTTTTTGGGTGGATAAAATTCGAGAATAGTTTTTTAAAAATTATTAATTAACGACGACAAAAATATAACAAAAGTTCTGCAGTAAACTAACTAGTTGTTTAGGAACAGGTTGAGAAAACAAAAATTAATCTTATCATCGAAAATAAGTAATCTTATTCAATTATTTAGTTTCTATGATCTCTCATTATTCGCGAAGATTTTCTGGAATTTTTATTGAAAGACGAAATTTGACATTTGACGAATTTGTAGAAATCTGCGAACAAATTCATAGAAAATAAGAAATCCAATATAATGATTAAAACGAAATAATCGATTCTAACATTGATTTATTGAGAAATATGTTCCTAAACATCCAATTAGTTTACTGTATAATTTGTACTTTATTTTTCGTCGTCGTTATTTAATAATAAAAAAAAACATTTCTCAAAACGTATCCACCCAAAAAGATGAATTTGAAAGTCGACTTTGCGATTAAACTCAGTGATTATACATCGTAGAAACGTTTTATATGTCTCAAATGAATCCTAAAGAATTTGTCCAAAATACTGCATTCTCAGTTCAACTACCATACATAGCCGGTCACTCCCTTTAAACAATATGTTTTACAATGATATGGAAGGTTTAAATAATATCTCATTTGTTTTCAGAGGGTTAGGTTGAAATTTTGCAACTTGCAGGAACCCGAAATAAAGAAAAAGTTACAAATTAAATCTTTTAAAATTTTTGGACTGAAGCTTGATTTACTACTGATAAGATCGAATTGGTTTTAATAACTTCTTATTTTAATCTAGTTTCTTAGCCTATCCGTGTTCATGGAGCCAAAATGTTGCGGATCAGAATCCGAAAAATATAATAGTCTAAATACTTTTGATAAAAAATAGTTTCAATCAAAAAAAAATATTATTTTATCTGATAGAATTTACTTAAGAAGATCAATGCTGGTTTTCATCTAACAAATAGTAGATAAATATAGTTGTATATTTTTGAAATGAAATCGTTTTATTTTAACAATTCTTTCATTTTGATGCTTTATAGCTGGTACATGATGTTGAAATGTAGTGATTGTTAATAAATTTGAAACTGTAACTTTTAACTGTTGCTCTGAAAGGCGGCCAGTTTTAATCATTCTTAAATTTTGACGGATTTTTCAATTCGAATTGGCGCATTTTCAATTTTTTTATTTTTCCAAGATTTATATTTTTATTTTGATGGTTCATAAACCTTCCCTGGGGTCATGTGAGATCCCATACAAAAGTATAATAATTTACTAAAGGTATGAATATTGGATAAAAAAAAATTTGATCAAATGCAAGAAGTGAACATCTAGTTCGCTACAAACTCAAATTTTCTAATCCCCACATCTTTCCAATCTGATGGTGTAAACCTTTTATATTTCAAACTTAGATTACTTAATCCAAAAGAATATGATATACAATAATATAGGACTAATGAAAATCTGAGTTTGTGGAAAAACATTTAATTTCTTTATTCCTAGATCGACTCAAAGATCACATATTCTTTGGAACATTTGTTTAAAGTTATCAAAATCCAATACTAACCTCTGGGTTTGTAATATTATTCTGTAGCGCGGCATCGTCCAGCAGGTCAAACAACCATTTGACCGGCGCCGGGAAGCTGGGAGGCACTTTTAGGATGGTTCCGAAAAAATCATCCACAAATTTTTGGACGGTACCCTGTAGGGGAATTCTTGTTTAAAAATATTTTCTACCTTGACCCCAAATATTCATCTTGTAATAATTTCAGTGGTTGCAAATATTTCTTAAAAAACAAAACACATTTTTTTTAAATTTTCAAATTTTCTCTCCTCATTGCAGAGGTATAATGTTTTCTATTCTTAATTCATTATATTTTTTTATACCGTCAGCGGAAATCCTTTAGATTCGAAAAAAAGCTATTTTTTCAAATTTGTTTAAACAAGGTTCCTTAGTTGATAGCAGTCTCGTCAGGAATATCTCAGGGATAGATTTATGGGATCGAACAACTAAATAATAAATTGTTAGAAATATGGAACAACTAAATAATAAATAATTAGAAATATTGAGCAACTAAATACTAAATTGTTAGAAATATCGAGCAACCTAATAATAAATTGTTAGAAATATCGAACAACTAAATAATAAATTGTTAGAAATATGGAACAACTAAATAATAAATAATTAGAAATATTGAGCAACTAAATACTAAATTGTTAGAAATATCGAGCAATCTAATAATAAATTGTTAGAAATATCGAAGAATTATATAATAAATTGTTAGAAATATCTAAAAAACCAGAAAACATATTTTGAGAAACTGATAGATGTGTTACAGAAACTCTCTACCTGAAGGAATATGATGAGGTGTATCGGGTTTAACAAAATGATAGAAATTTTCTTGCGTCAGCTGTGGATATCCGTAAATTCCGCCTTGTTGGTTGTATCCGCCTCCTTGTTGGCTATATCCGCCGCCTAGCTGATTATATCCGCCGGTCTGACCATAAGCTCCGCCATGTTGACTGTATACACCCTGGTTACTGGCAGAGTAATGTGTAGGGTAGTTGTACACACTTCCACCCTGTACAGGAGAGGCGGTACCGTACACACCCTCTCTACCCACCACACTTACAGCCTTCAATACACAGATATATATATAGATAGATGGATAGATACTTCAACGGATAGATATATATATATATATGGATAGACGGATGGATGGATAAATAGATTGATAAGATATTTAGAAAGATAGATGGATGAATAGATAGATGGATGGATCAGTGGACGGATAGATAGATATATAGATAGATTAATGGACCAATAGATAGATGGATAGAAACATAGATCAATAGTCGGATAGATAGATAGATAGATGGATAGATCAATAGTCGGATAGATAGATGGATAGAAATATAGATCAATAGTCGGATAGATAGATAGATAGATGGATAGATAAGTATTCTTTATTAATGATTTTTAATAAATGAATTACTTAACAATAAAAATATTAATTACTATGGAACTTACAAGTTATTAAGCCGAGAGCGTGTAGCAGTGGTGCTAATTATTGTCAATTAATTATAAACGGTAATATTTCCCCCCCCTTTTTATTAAGTCTGTATTGAAGGGGACCGGTGCTATGGTAGTAATAATAAATAGAGCGACTAATCC
>NW_019397578.1:49611-54109 GCF_000591075.1 Eurytemora carolleeae | reverse complement strand
GGATGAAGGTGAAGATGAAGATGAGGATGCAGATGAGGATGAAGATGAGGATGAGTATGAGGATGAGGGTATACCTGGTAAATATGATGACTGGGAGAATCTATCTGTTTAGGAACAAGGGAAACTATAGCTTTCTCTTTCAGACCGTAGTGAGCCAATGTGTTCAACCTAAACATAAAAAAATATAAATTTTTAATTTTCTTTTACAATTTCTTATATAATTGACAAGGGACCAAATTTTATGAATTTGAGCTACGCCGCTGAATTACCTCCTGCGGGTTTTAAATTGAACCACCGATTCAAAATTAAAGATTACGGAAGGATTTTAATCAGTGATTCAAATTTGATCCGGGGGTGGCAGTTAAATTAATTAAATTTAAGGTTTCTTTAATCTAAATAATTTACAAAAAAAAACTTTTAAAAAGACAAAATTTTGATCAGATTTTTAAAATAAAACTTTTTGAAACATTGAAACATTGAAAAAACTCAATTAATACTGAAATGGATAGTTTCTGTTTCAAAGAAAATCTGATGAGAAAGGAAGAAAAAAGTTATAAGAAGTGAAAAATTAAGTTTTAATGAAGTTCTTGTTAGTCGACATTTTCAAGTTTGTGATAGATAGATAAAAAGATGAAAAATAGTTAGATGGATAGATATAAATAGACAAAAATATATATAACGATGAAAAATAGATAGATGGAGAGATAGATTGATAAGTAGATGACTGGATCGAAAGTAGATGGGAAGCAAGATTTAAGTTTAAAAATAGTTTAAAAAATAAAAAATAATTAAAAACTGAAAAAATAATTAAAATAAGTAAAAATTAGAAAGTGAGCATGTACAGGATAAATTTGAAAGTGAGCATGTACAGGATAAATTAGAAAGTCAGCATGTTGATGAACTATTGATGAATCAATCGATCAATTAATTAATTAATTCATTCATTCATAAAATAAAGGGACTATAGGCGTGATTAAAAGCATTTAGTAAAAATTGTAATTTTTTTTTCTCTATCTGCAAAAGTGAATTGTGCAATGTGCAATTTTTGCTTATAAGATACAATGGAGAAATAAACACTTTTCGAGTCAGAAAAAGGTTTCAGGAGTAATGTTGTAAAACGGACATTTTTTCATGTAGACTCACTTAAAATTACGCTTACAGTAATTTGATTAATCAATTATTAGCAAGTTACCTTCTAAGATTATTAGTTTCCGTTTTACTGGTGATATCAACGTCCTGTAGGACAAGTTGACCCCCCGCTGTTCCCAGCTGAGTATACTGACCACATCTCCACTCTAGGTCAACCTCGTCGACCCCGGNCTTCCCAAGATTAAATTGTGCCTTTGATGATCTCATTTGATCATTATTTTATGATAAATCAGTTTTAGTAAACTTTAAATTACTTTAAGAAATTTTGGACATCACAAAAAAACAAAATTAAAAAAAACTTATAAAAAGATTTGATCTACCTAGTTCAAAAATAATTTAATTTTTCTTCAAAAGTTAACAATGGGATTTCTATATTATAGTTTTAGATTTGATTTTTACAAAGTACATTTTTAAAATGGAATTAATATGAAAATAAAAACTTAAAAAAAAACTAAATCAATAATAGATATAAGCTCTAAAAAACTCATAATTTATATAAAAAAGATAATTAATAAATAACATCTTGTTTAAAATGATATTACCGTATTTGCGACAACTTGCTCTCGAAGCAGACGTTCTTCAGATAGGGAGTAGCGAGCATCATGTGTTATACCATCCACTGGACCCTTCTCAATCTAGATAGATAGATAGTTAGATAGACAGATAAATGATTAGATAGATAAATAAATAGATAGATAGATAGATAGATAAATAGATACATAGGTAGAATATATAAAAAGATTAAGATAGTAAGATTAATAAATGAATAAAAAGATTAGTAGAAAACTATATAAAGCCAATACGTTCTCGATCAGACCAAAGGTTTAAAGGGAACTGTTGTGAATTGAACACGCCAATCTACAACTTGAAATTACACCTACAGTCCCTTTAAGATCTCATTGTTTCTGGATACCACTGTATAATCATGCAACAGAATGAGAAGAATAAATATATAAATGGTTCTCTGCATTATTATAGATAATATATACAACAGTCATATATATAGAGGAATATATAATAAATAAAACTTAATGAAAAATATGAATATATAAGTAATTATATATCTTTAATGGGACGGAAAGAAGAACTGAAGAAAAAAAAGGATTAAAGGGACAGACCGGCTATGTAAGGTAGTTACACTAAGTATGCAGTGTTGTGTACACACTACACATTCTTTAGGATTCATTTGAGACATATAAAACGTTTCCACGATGTATAATTACTGAGTTCAAGCGCAAAGTCGACGTTCAATATCATGAATCAGAATTTGGGTGGATACGTTTTCAGAATCGGTTTTTTAAAATTATTAAATAACGACGACGAAGTAAAAATTCTATAGTAAACGTGTTAGATATTTAGGAACATATTTCTCACAAGAAATTTGTCAATAAATCGAAGTTAGAATTAATTATTTCCCTTTTCATCATTATATTGAATTTCTTATTTTCTATGAATTTGTTCGCAGATTTCTTCAAATTCATTCTTCTCATGTCGTCTTTTTTAATATTTACAGATCTTTAAATGGTTTTATATGTCTCAAATGAATCCTAAAGAATTTGTCCACAAAACTGCATACTCAGTTGAACTACCTTACATAGCCGATCAGAAGACGCGAAAACAAGAAAAAAGAAAAATACAAAGAAATTGATGGGAAAATGTATAAAAAGAAGAAACCCTCTATGCTTCCATCGCGACAAATTTTTTTGTAATAATTATAACTTTTTGCCTGCAAGCACACAATTAAATTGTACATTATAAAACCAAAAACTAAAAAAAATCGCAAAAAAATCGGCTAAAACCAAAGAGAAAATACATACATATATATATATTGGATATATATAGAAGGTGTAAGGAATGATTAATACACTGTAAACAAGACCAATATCCACTCCACAGAGAACAATATTCTTCCTATAATTATATTTATTGTACAATATATATAACTAGAGAACTAGATAACTAGAGAACTAGACAACTAGAGAACAAAAGAACTAAAAATCTAGAAAACAAAATAGAAAAGGAAACATTTTTTGAATATTTATCAAATGTTGGAACAAAATTTGAATATAAATATTGAAGTTAGTTGAAACTATACTGGTTTCTATTCAACACTAAACACAATAACAAACAAAGGAACCAGATCTTCTTTTCTCTCACAATAATAGTTCTGCAAACTGCAAACAAACAGACACCGTTAGAAAACAAACACAACTTTCAAACAAACACTGCAGACCAACAAACATACACTTCTAGCAAACAAACACTGCAAATAGACAGACACAGCAAACAAACAAACACACACAGCTAGCAAATAAACAATACCAAAAAATTGAACTCTACAGACACACCAGACAAAAAGACATCTAAATGGAAACCCAACAAAAAAAAACACTGAAGACAGACGGACACAGCAGACAAACAGACACTGCAAACAGACATTTCAAACAAACACAGCTAACAAACACTACTGACAAACAAATACTGCAAACAAACTGCAGAGAGATAAACACAACTAGCACTGCCAACAACAAACATTACCAACAAACACTGCCAAGAAACACAAACACTTCAGACAGACAGAAACAGCAAACAAACAGACACTGCAAACAGACATTTCAAACAAACACAGCTAACAAACACTACTGACAAACAATTACTGCTTACAAACTGCTGAGGGATAACACAACTAGCAAACAACCACTGCCAACAAACAAACATTACCAACAAACAAACACTGCCAAGAAACAAACACTTCAGACAGACAGACACAGCAGACAAACAGACACCTAAATTGAAACACACCTAATACAAAAAATAACCAGACACAGAAGGAGGGAAAACAATACTTGATTATAAGTCTGTGTAGGAGTCAGGCAGGGGTGTACATTTTCTTTAAAAAATCTTTTTAAACAACATTTTCCTTTTAATTACATTGCTATTTTCTTTGTTCACAGGGCTTATTTTCATCAAAAACGACCATGAAAAGAAAAATTTTAAAAATGATTTATTTTTGGGAATATATTTGCCCTTAATTTGATTTGTGGGAGTGCAGATACGTTAAAGAAAATGATGATAAAATTGGTTTATGATGCACCAGATTACTAGACAGTATATACTTTAAATTATTTCCCCATTGCAAAAGTAATGCTAGTTGAAGAAGAATCAGAAATTACAGAAAATGCAACGAAAACCCCCCCAAAAAATTCATCTCAGAAAAATAAAATATTTCTTGGGAAAATTTCGAAATTATGAAAAATTAAAATATAATTTAAACTTCAAAAATATGTTTTAGAACGTGAAAGTAGGGTGTTAGGGGGAGAACTAGAGAACTAGAGAACTAGAGAACTAG
>NW_019397578.1:48242-49139 GCF_000591075.1 Eurytemora carolleeae | reverse complement strand
ATATGAAAATGAAGGGTAGGGAAGTATGAGTGTAGAAGGGGGGGTGTATATGAAAATGAAGGGTAGGGAAGTATGAGTGTAGAAGGGGGGGGGGGGTATATGAAAATGAAGGGTAGGGAAGTATGAGTGTTAGAAGGGGGAAATGTGATTATATATATATTGTAAATATATGAGCATGCCAAAGAGATGATCTACATAATATCATAATCTAGAAAGACAGCCTTCCATTTTCTATATTTTATTATATATTTACAATATAAGAACAAATAATAATGATAATAGGGGTGAGTAAGTACTCCAGGAATTCATTAATTATTTAATATCTTTTTTAACAATACTTTTATCCGTTCATATTTGAAAATGAAATTCTTGTTTATTAGTAAAACTAACTTTGAAACCCAGCTGTGCCAGGAAACAAACTTTCTTTTACAAAAGACGACAAACTCATTAAGAATATTCCCATGGTTCACCAAATTTGAGGTAAATCGGTCATGGGGTTCCTGAATTATAATCGGACAAACAAAACGACGGACAGACAGAAAGACGGACAGACAAAAAGACAGACAGACAAAAAGACGGGACAGACAAAATGACGGACAAACACCGATTGCTACTTTATATATAAAATTTTAGATTATTGCTTTAATTAATATCTAGCCGTATATTTTTAAGATAATTCTATAAAACATATTATAAAGATATATAATATATTAATTATAATAATCTATAATTATTTATATTGGAATTCCTCTCTATTCATTACTCATCTACAATCTACAAAAGGAATATTTTCCCAGTACAAGCATTAACTAAAAACAAATTTAAATTTAAAAAAGAACTTGAAAATGTTTTTAACTGTACGAGAGGAGGGACCGGGGGGGGGGGAATCCATCAATC
>NW_019397578.1:9449-47705 GCF_000591075.1 Eurytemora carolleeae | reverse complement strand
ATTGACGACATTGTTCTGCAATTTCCTTGACTCATCTTTCTCTTGTAAACCAGAGACTCCATATAGACAATATACACCCAAACCCATAATATACACCCTACTCATTTACACACTTTTTAAGGGAACACAGCAATTTTTCACTTATTTAGAAAACATAAAGGGACTGTAAGCAAAATTTTAAGCGACCCTCCTTACAGAGAGATGACACTGTCCGCTTTAAAACCAACGACACCCTGAATTTCTATCAAATTTATTTATTTAACCCTAATATTCTTTTATTTCCCCCCAATATTTAGTTATTTAACCCAAAAACCTATAATTCTTATGCTTAACCCTAAAACTTTTCCCTGATGCTAGTCCAGAAAAAAGTCCTTAAAAAAAGAAATGTCAAAAGAATAAAATTGGAAGATTTTTAAGCGTCAAAGCTTCAAGAAGATATAGTTTTTTTTCTCTAAAGAANCAACCCCTGCAGAATACAGGACATACTATGGAAACAGGACACAACCCCTGCAGAATACAGGACATACTAGAGGAACAGAACACAACCCCTGCAGAATACAGGACAAGCTAGAGGAACAGGACACAACCCCTGCAGAATACAGGACACACTAGAGGAACAGGACATTCTAGAGAAACAGGACACAACCCCTGCAGAATACAGGACAAGCTAGAGAAACAGGACACAATCCCTGCAGAATACAGGACACACTAGAGGAACAGGACACAACCCCTGCAGAATACAGGACATACTAGAGAAACAGGACACAACCCCTGCAGAATACAGGACATACCACTAGAGGAACAGGACACAATCCCTGCAGAATACAGGACATACTAGAGAAACAGGACACAACCCCTGCAGAATACAGGACATACTAGAGAAACAGGACACAACCCCTGCAGAATACAGGACATACAGGACAAATCAAAGGACAAAGGAAGAATACATAGGACATAGAGTTATCTCGGCAGTGCTTAGGATTCATTTAATTTTGATGCAGATCCGGATCCTGGATCCGCACTGGAAAGAAATGGATCCAAATCCGGATCCGGGTCCAAGTTATAACATTTTTTTTGCAGTTTTTTGTTGATAAATCCCCTTGGATCCGCATATTTTTTCAGATCCGGATCCAGGAAGCCGGATCTGGATCCTAAGACTGGTTATCTGAAAAGCAAAAAGTAGTTTCCAAAACAAAAACATATTTTCCGAGAAAATAAAAACAGAAGCCGAATGCACTTTTTTGGAAATTGTGAAAAAATATGGTGAATAATATACAGTATGGTACTACATGTACTGAATTGTACAGCATGCACTGTATTGTACAGCATGCACTGAATTGTACAGCATGTACTGTATTGTACAGCATGTACTGAATTGTACAACATGTACTGTATGAACTAACCCTACCTGGAATTTAATTGCTTTGAAAAGAACAAAGAGTGAAGATCCAGCATAATCCTTCATATAATCGTAGAGGCAGAGAGCCAACCAGTTCGTTAACATCTTCTCAACTATACAACAAATGTGAATTATAATCTTTGCACTACAAATTATCTATGTACGTGTGGAAACAACAAACTATAATGATGTGTATTAAAGGGTTTTGTACATAAACGATGTTAACTTTTTGTAACCTGTATTTACTTGGTTTCCATGTAAATTTATGTACTATGTCCACTTTATGTACAAAGTATGTACAAAGTATGTACAAAGTATGTACACTGTATGTATACTTTATGTACATTGTATGAACACTGTATGTACACTGTATGTAAACTGTATGTATACTGTATTTACACTGTATGTACACTGTATGTATACTGTATTTACACTGTATGTATACTGTATGTTCACTGTATGTACACTGTATGTACACTATATTAACACTGTATGTATACTGTATGTACACTGCATGTACACTGTATGTACATTGTATGTACAATGTATGTTTTTTTTCGAGTATTCAGGGTTTATTTTGGTGTTAAAGATTGGAGATAATCTAATATGATATGGGACGCTCTGTAGTATGTGCACGTATGTACACTGTATGTACACTGTATGTACACTGTATGTACACTGTATGTACACTGTATGTATACTGTATGTACACTGTATTTACACTGTATGTTCATTGTATGTACATAGTATGTTTATTGTATGTACATAGTAAGTACATTGTATGTACACTGTATGTACACTGTATGTATACATCGTATGTACACTGCATGTACACTGTATGTACTGTATGAACTCACCAATAGACTCTGTTCTTCTAAGCATAAGCTGTGGATGTTTATTTCCTAACCATTTCTCTATCAGTTTCCTTCATATAATCGTAGAGGCAGAGAGCCAACCAGTTCGTTAACATCTTCTCAACTATACAACAAATGTGAATTATAATCTTTGCACTACAAGTTATATAAACTAAATTTTTCTTAGTAAACAAACTATAATTACGTGTATTAAAGGGTTTTGTACATAAACGATGTTAACTGTATGTAACCTGTATTTACTTGGTTCCATGTAAATTTATGTACAATGTCCACTATATGTACAAAGTATGTACAGTGTATGTATACTGCAAGTACACAGCAAGTATTACATGTACATTGTATCTACACTGTATGTAAACTGTATGTATACTGTATTTACACTGTATGTACACTGTATGTATACTATATTTACACTGTATGTAAACTGTATGTACACTGTATGTAAACTGTATGTATACTGTATGTATACTGTATTTACACTGTATGTACACTGTATGTACACTATATGTATACTGTAGGTACTGTATGTATACTGTATGTACACTGTATGTACACTGTATGTACTGTATGAACTCACCAATAGACTCTGTTCTTCTAAGCATAAGCTGTGGATGTTTATTTCCTAACCATTTCTCTATCAGTTTTAACAGCAAGCATCTAAATATTTTTACAGATTATTAAAGATTGAGTTAGTTAGATAGATAGATAGATAGATAGATAGATACATAGAATTAGATAATAATGGCTATCAGAGGATAGAAATAGAATAAATAGATATATATAAAGCAGGATAGGTACATTAGTCGATATATCGATATATAAATGAGTGAATATAGCAGAATTTTTTTATATTAGATCAGAAAAAATATAAAAAATTGTGAATTTTTATCATTTATCATCAGTACACAACATTTCTAAGGGTATTGAATTACACCTGCCACTTTTCCTTCCTTCCCTTTACTTTTACTTCAACCCCCCCCCCCTCCATCACGAATCTGTATATCAAGTTTTCTAGGTTTTGTGCTATGGAACCGAATAATTAAAACTTTTTTTCAGTTTCACAAATTAAAACTGGGCACAAACACACAACGTTGCAAACACACAGTTATGCCACCTGTGATAAAAAGAAAAACAAAAAGTTTATGAATTTTACCAGGGGGCGGAAACGTCATGTGTGTGTGTCTGTACCAAAAGAGTGTGTGTCAGTTATACCGAACCGAAGGCGTGTACTGTAGATATATACAGTGCATTAGAATCTCGGTATTTGTACAGTCTAGGAGAGTACATTTGTTTGTTGTTATTTTTTTGAATTAAAAATAAGTTTAATATAAATGAAATATAGTATTTGCATGTTTAAGTCAACACTATAAAGACAAATTTTTATGAAAAGAATATAATTTGATTAAAATTTATAATAAACTAATCGTTATTCAAGCTTAATTATAATTGACGACATTGTTCTGCAATTTCCTTGACTGTAGTCATGTTGTATGTCTGTACCAAAAGAGTGTGCGTGTGTGAAACCGAACTCGTCTGCAAAGCAATGCGACTGACTTGAACATGCCAGACCTGCACAATTGCCCTTCCCTTTATTCCTATTCCCTGAATTTTACTTATATATAATGTTTTTCATTAAAAATTTAATTTTCAAATCTTTGACAGACAGACAGTTTGAAACTCTGTCAGACAAACAATATCTTTCACAAAAACAGATTCTGAGAATTCAGACAAAGGGAATTAATGCCTCTGACAGATCAGGGGTGTACACATGTGGGGGGGGGTATGAGGACTGAGCCCCCTTGCACAAATGTTTATTCAACCACCCCTGAAAAGTTAGAAAGGTTAAACCCCCTGGATTAATTCCTGAATACGCCCCTACTACAGACCCCCAACATATGTTCATGATAAAACAAGAACGAAAGCTAACTAAATCTTCAGGTCGGAGAAATTTATTTTTTGAACAATGAAATTGAGTCTTGGCCTCAAACTCTGATTTTCTAAGCCCTATATCTTTGCAACCCAATGTAGTAGACCTTAGATATTTCAAAGTTTAAATTCTGTTAGATCAAAAAATCTAAATTAAAAATATCAAAGGTTAGACATAGGGATTAGAAAATTTGAGTTTGTGACAAAGACTTTATAATTTAGTTTTGCTAAATAATTTTGAGAAGAAAAAAACAATATCAGAAGTAAAATTTCTTAACTTTTCCCGAACATATGTAACCCAAATGCAATCAAGATTTATCATCGCCAATTATACTAATTAACCCGGATCGATAATAGCAATTATTACCTAATTAAATGATTAATTACCCTGCAGTAATTACGTCTGAATGTGATGTTTGCATGGTATAAAGCAGTTTAGATTATTTAATTCTTGTCATCCTATATACGGATCCTCCCTTCTCAAACAGATTCAAATCTTAAAGGGATTGTGGGCGTAATTTCAAGTGAATCTTAAAGGGACTGTTGGCGTAATTTCAAGTGAATCTTAAAGGGACTGTTGGCTTAATTTCAAGTGACCCCATTTTTAATGAGCTGAGCAAAATTGTTGAAGATATCCTTGGTTTTCTCTGAAAATTGATTATTTTCAATTGTGGTTTTTCTATGAAAGTAGCTTGGGGCTTCATGCAGTAGGAAACAGAAAGAAAATTAAACTTAACAATTATTAAGATGGAAAAATTCCCATATGTTTATCATTGCTGCTCAAGAAAAGGGTTTAAGAGTACCGTCGTAAATCGCCCAATGCAGCTCTT
Organism: Eurytemora carolleeae; assembly: GCF_000591075.1. Taxonomy (NCBI): domain Eukaryota; kingdom Metazoa; phylum Arthropoda; class Copepoda; order Calanoida; family Temoridae; genus Eurytemora; species Eurytemora carolleeae. The sequence goes on along the minus strand of NW_019397578.1, from coordinate 42,675 downwards.
AAATAGGTAGTCACTTGAAATTACGCTGACAGTCCCTTTAAACTGCTTTCTCTTTCGGAAATGCCTATAGGAGATAGGGGACATATTTAAAAATAATTATTTGCTAATTTCAATTTAGAAACATCTTCTTAACAAAATGAGAACCCAGTGTTGCCCAGGTTACTCCCGCCGTTTACCCGCGCTTAGTTTTTAATTACGGTTTTAGCATTTTTATCCCAAAAAACGTGACATATTCAACTTAGAATCTCAAAACCAAGCTAAGAACATTCCCGTGGTTCTCCCGAGTTCCACAATAAAAATTTGAGACAAATCGGGCAAGGGGTTTCTGAGTTATGATCAAACATACAAATAAACAAACAGATATTACTTCTTTATTAATATAGATGAAAATGTTTTGGCCGGTATAAAATAGTGCAATGAAAGGTTTCAGTATATTACAACTTAGACAATTTTTCATTTAGTGGGGGTCTCAAGTATGTCTAAAGAAGACTCAGTTATTTTTAAAGCTTCGTATTTTTTTTGTGAAACCCCTGAATGCACATACTCCCAGGACTCGGAGTAAACGAAATAGAGAACTTCTGTGAAACTTTCTCGGTAAGTTTTTGTGTTTATCATTATTAGATTTAAAGTTTGAAAAACAACAAAAACCCTAGTTTCACAACATAAACGGGTAACAGAAGAGATTGAAAAAAGGGGGGAATGTCCCACCAAGGACTCCTGAAAAAGAACAAAAACTGTTTTCCACTTGATTCCCCCTTGATTTTTTAGCGCTTCGTGCAACTCCCCCCCTCTGTTTTAAATCCTGTATACGCCCCTGGGGAATTGCATGGAACCATTTTGAGTTTAATCCACTATTATCTATTTGAGAATTTGCTTGAAAAGCTTATTTTCCGTTCTGTTAAGTTTCAGAAATTTGTGAAGAAATAAAGATAATATTAAGTGCTCAACGTTTGACCAATTTTCCGCGCTTCGGCAATTTTCCACAGACAGGATATGTGAACGTCCGACATTAAAGGGACTGTAAGCGTAATTTCAAGTGACCCTCCATGCATAGATGACGACATTGCCCAATTCACAACGGTACCCCAAAGAGCTTTGTCTGATCAACAATGAATTATCTATCATTTTTTAAAATTGTGAAAACTGATTATTTTCAATTGTGTTTTTTTCTACAAAGTTATTCGCGCATTTCACTGCAGGAATTACATAGTTTTAAACCTAGGAAAACTACAATAATATTTTTCAAATTATTGATAAGATGAAGATTTGAAGGGTTCCGTTCATAATCGTGCAATATTATCTTTCCATGGAGGGTCATTGAAATTACGCGTACAGACCCTTTAAACGTTGAAAAAGAAATAAAGATGTCTAGGAGAGTTTTATTAGATACTGTAAAGTGTTTTCATTCCAACTTATTAAGAAGAAGGTGGGATAAAGGGAATGAACGAAATTGGATCAATAAATGAATGAAAAAGAAAATGAAAGGATGAATCAATGAATGAATAAATGAATGTAAGAATCAAAGAAAGGATGAATTGAATAAATATGAATTGAAAAGGGAGGAGAGTAAATGGATGAAACATGAGTAAATTAATGGAAGGAAGGATGAATGAATGAATGAATCAATGAATCAATGAATCAATGAATCAATGAATTAATAAATGAATTAATGAATGAAAGTGGATGAAACAAGAGTAAATGAATGGATGAATTAATGAATGACAGCATGGATAAAGAAAGAAGAGGGAGGATTGAGCCAGAAATTTTCTATTAATCATTCTAACTTTCTTAAGACATCAGACAAACCGTTATATAAACTAACAACACTTAGTCACAACTAACAATTTAATAGATATAACGAATAAACTGTTTAAAAGAACAAACAACCCGTTAACTAAAAATACTGTTGTAAGCACAATTTGATAGATCACCACAATTCGTTAGAAAAACGTCAAACCCATTCAGTAATGTTGCACAATTTGTTGATAAAAGCTTACAAGATACAAAATTTGTTAGATAAACATAAAACCCACTTAGTAATGTTGCACATTTTGATAATTTAACCTCCTGAGATGTAACAATTTGTTAAAACAATCACAAACACACTAAAGACAGACGAAGACTGTTGGTAAAAATATTTAACTAACTACATATGTCCTAATGTCCTAATTTATCAAGGTATTAGTGCCGGAAACAAAATATGTCAAGTTATCAGATAATCTTGGAAAAACAGGAGGGAGAGATGGGGGATAGATAGATAAGATAGTTATAAAGATATATAGATAGATAGTTATATAGATAGATAGATAAATAAATAGTTATAAAGATATATAGAAAGAGAGATAGATAGTTATAAAGATAGAAGATAGATAGATAGCTAGTTAGTTAGTTATAAAGATAAAAAGATATAATGTTATAAAGTTAGTATAGATCGTTTTATATTAGATAGATACAGTTAAAAAGATAGATAGATAGATAGTTATAAGTTAGTTAGATTCAGATGAACTGATAGATAGAAAGAGTTTAACAAATAGATCCAATGGCAGATAGTTGTAATGTAAAGATAGATTGATAGATATAAAGTAAGATAGATCTTTTATAGTTAGATAGATATAGTTATAAAGATAGATATATAGTTTCAAAGATAGATAGATAAATAGATAGATAGTAAAAAGATAAATACAGTTAATGATATCGATAGACAGATATAGTTTAAAAGATAATAGATACAAACAAATAAAATAATATGATAGTAATAAAGATAGATATAGTGAAAAAGAGATGTATATAGACAGTAAGAATAATAGGTAGATAGATTTAAGACAGAAATATAACACATGTTGAAAAAAAAACACAGAAAAACGGAGAGGAAAGGTGAAAAAGTCAAAACTTAAGAAACAAATTATATTAAAAGACAGAAAATATGATATTTCAAATCACAACAGAAAATGAAATAAGGAAGTCAAAAGAAATGGAAGTTGTATAGGAAAGTTTTTTTACAAACTATGTTTTTTGTTCTATTTTTGCTCGAGAATTTTTTTGGGTATATTCATTAGGGAGAAAAAATCTATAATTATAGAGAAAAAATATATCTTTTGGAATGGAGGCCGGGGGGGGGGGGGTATTTTGTGGAGAATATAAACCCCCTAGGGGAAGGAAGATGTATGCATGTATTCAGATTTTAAGACGAGATAAGATTGGAATGAATACAAATAGGAATCCTGCAATCCTTAAATGCCAAATAGACCGAGGACACATTTATGACGAATAAAGGAAATTTTTTAAAAAAATATAAAAATTCCCCAAGAAAATGTTTTGCAAAATGAATTTCAAAAATAAAGTAGTTTTTGATATTGTGAAAAATGTAATTTTCTGAGTTATTGATATTTTGTGAAACAATATTTGTTTATAAATGGTGTTTTCTTTAAAACAATATATTCTTTCCCGGATAGGATAGAATAATATGCTAGTTGGAAAAGGTACATTACAAAGTTCAAATCTTGACAAAAATGTTTAAAATATATATTAAAATTTTTTCTTGGCATCAGTTAAAAATTGTGTTTATCATTTCACACTAATGTACTTTTTGCTTTGCAACATTTTTCTATATGAAAAAGTCCCATCACATTATTCAGGCCTTCTTAGGCGAAAAAAGGCTTCAAGAGAGACAAAAAACTGCTGCTAGTGGCTTAGACAAACTCGGGGTCACTGCTGCTAGGAATAGGGAAGCTTTTCACATTGAAAAGTCACGCAGCAAAATTGGCAAAAATGACAGAAGCAAAAATGTAACACAATAATTTCCAACTAGTGTTGTTAAGGATAGGTTTTAGAAAACAATCAAGAAACCGTGTTAAAGTTTGCTGTTATTAAACTTAACAATATCTTAATTCTAAGAAGATCAAATTTGGAAAAACGATCCAAAAACGATCGTTACAACAAGATCGTTTTTGCGTCGTCGCGTTTTTAGATCTTTTTAGCGAAACATTATCACATTTTGACCCCGAAAGAAAACCAACAGAGAACACATCATTATTTTATGAAAAACTAACCTGAGAATATCAGTACAGTATTCCATCTTGGTCATCAGTGTGATCATGAGAAGTGAGGCAACACTGACTTTATCCCGCACACTGTAAAAATATTTGTTTATCCCGCTCATTGTAATAATATTTGTTTATCCCGCACACTGTAAAAATATTTGTTTATCCCGCACACGTAATAATATTTGTTTATCCCACACACTGTAATAATATTTGTTTATCCCGCTCACTGTAATAATATTTGTTTATCCCACACAATGTAAAAATTTTTGTTCATCCCGCACACTGTAAAAATATTTGTTTTATCCCGCACACTGTAAAAATATTTTGCTTTTCCCGCACACTGTAAAAATGTTTTGTTTATCCCACACACTGCAATAATATTTATTTATCCCGCACACTGTAAAAATGTTTTGTTTATCCCACACACTGTAATAATATTTATTTATCCCGCACACTGTAAAAATATTTTGTTTATCCCGCACACTGTAAAATTCAATGTTAAAACTGTAAAATTACTTTATCTTGTAGATGCCCAGTTTAAAAATTAATCTATATATAAATTTGGCTTATCTGTCTGTTTGTTTGTTTGTCTGTTTGTATCCAATAAACGTCAAAACGGCTGAACCGATCGGGCCCAATTTTTTTGTGGGACATCTAGGGACTCCAGGGAAGGTTTATGAATCATCAAAATTTCAAATATTTGTCTCCATCAAAATTCGATCGTCATTAAATTTTTTAAAATTTTGAAAATCCGCGAATTATTTTTGTTTTGTTTTACGATGTACACAAAGAGAACGTGTTCACAATTAATTTAGGAGATGGGCGCGAAGCGCCCTCTAAGGCTAGAAAGAAGGGCGCGAAGCGCCTTGAATTTCTAGTAATTTTTATATTTCTCTAAATTAATCTATTTATAGATACAGAGTTACCCACAAAGGATGAGACTGTAAAGACGACCCAAAATACTATAATATGACGATTTGAAGCTTGGTTTTTGGTTTCTTCATTCAATGCTGTATTTTGATGGTTTATAGAATGATATAGCAAAAAAATAATTCAGTTTTGGCCAACGAGGAACCCTGAATGTAAGAAAATGGACAAGTTCCGTACAATCGACTCTGAAGTCTCATCCTTTGTGGATAACCCTGTACGTAATTTTTGTAAACAAACTTTAAGAAAGGGGCATAGAAAATATATTTTTTATTTTGATATGATGCATGCTACAGAATTTGTATTTTCTCTGCTATTACTTAAAATTAAATATTTTTTTTTATTTATGTCTGTGTTGAAAAAATAAACTTCAGTATTTAAATGAACGATGTATTAATCAAATCCTAAAAATAATTATTTTTCTTTTATCTTTCATCGTTTGTTTACCTGAAAGATTTTTGGTTCTCCAGTGTGTCGATGAATGTGAGAAGGAACCATTTATTATTTATCAGCCCTTCAAACTGTAGCATTGCAGAGTCTAGCTCAGACTTACTTCTCATATGCACCCTACACAATCAATAATACATGCATGAATGAAGGGATGATTGAAGGGATGAATGTATGAAGGAAGGGATGATTGAAGGGATGAATGCATGAATGAAGGGATAATTGAAGGGATGAATGTATGAATTAAGGGATGATTGAGGGGATGAATGAATGAATGAATGGATGAATTAATAAATGAATGAATGAATTAATGAATTTATAAACGCAAGTAACAATGAATTGCAGAGTCAAGCTCAGACTTACTTATGCACCTTACACAATAAATAATGAATGAATAAATAATGAATGAATAAATAATGAATGAATAAATGAATGAATTAATAAATGAATAAATGAATTAATTATTGATTAAAAAAATTTAAAGTGAACAAGTTAAAAATTTAAACCAATCGCTAAATTGCTTAACTCACAATATCAAATGTCATTCTTAAAATAGAAGTTAAAAATTTATTTAAAGATTTTGTTTTGAGGGAAACCATGATTTACAAAAATGAATGGTTTGGAGTTTCAATGAATTCGGACAGCAAATCTTTCAACCCTTAATATGTGTCTAACCATGAAGGTTTGACAGTTTTACTCATCTTATCTCAACTTAGCAATTCACTCGTGCGTTTCTCTCTCTACTTTTAACTCAGGGTGGGAGAGAACGAAATTCTTTTGATTAGGCTTCTAGGGTGCTTTGTGAATCGGACATAGTCAAATAGATTATCAAGTACAATAGGTGGCAACAGACAAATGGATCAATTATACAAGACGTAATAAGTGTCAAATATAATAAGGAAAACGAAATTTTCTCACATTAGTTGACATGTTTTCAAGATTAAATAAAAAAGTGTAAAAACAGAAAATAAATAATTTAAAAAAATGGACCTTTTTCACTTAAAGATAAGCACTTTATTCTAAAATTATCACTATTATAAATAATTGTGTCGGACACAAAACTGAGTTGACACTTGTGATGTCAGAATACAGCAGTACTGAGAGTGTACAAATACTACGTTGTCATCTATTGTACTTAGCAATCTATTTGGACATAGTCATCTTTGCATGGAGGGTCACTTCTAATAACGCTCTCAGTCCCTTTAGGAAGTATTCACCCCGGTTGTGTTTAGGCAAATTTGATTGCATGTGCCGATCATAATTTGATTTTAATTTCTAAACAAAAAGAGTCCAGGGGTTACAGGAAAAGGTTGCACACTGCACAGGGAGGGGAGGAAGGCCAACCACAACAATATCGCTTCCGAGCCTCATTTTGTCGTCTTTAGGGGTTTGGCACTTAAACCATAATTATGGAAGGACGGAGATTTTGAGGTGGCTCGGGAGAAAAAATGAGAAGAATGTGGCTTGGACGAGATATTTTGAGGCTGGCTTTCCTCCCCTCGCACAGGGGAGCTGGTAAAAATCAGTATTCCACCTGTCTTACTTGGTATCTTATTTCTTTAGAGATGGATGGATGGATAGATGAATAGATATATAGATGGATAGATGAATAGATGGATAGATGAATAGATATATAGATGAATAGATGAATTGAAAGAAATATGGATAAATGAATGGATGGATACATGGATGGATATATAGATATAGCTATAAGTGGACACATAGATAGATGAGTAGATTAAGAAGATAAGGTGGAAGGATGAATGGATGAATTAATGAGTAAATAAATGAATGAATGAATGAGAAAAGAACTTGATATTTAAAGGATGACATGATGAAAGGATGAATGAATGGGTGAATGAAAGGATGTTTATTGTCATCATCATTGGCATTATTTGTGTAAAGAAGACAGAAGTCTTTCTCCCCCTGTGCATCCTTGAAATCATCTCTGGATTATTAACCAATATTATCATCATTATTATCATTATCATTAAAATTATTATTATTTTCAAAGTTATCATTTTTTCATAAACGTGTAATGAATCCTAAGCACTGGATTACCCTCGATGATATCTCATAAATAGAAAACAAGACAAACTATACTGAAGAAGCTAAAATGCATTATTTAGTACTAGATTTCTAGTTTCTATCCCATTTGATAGTAAAGGGGCAAGCAGAGCTCTTTCAAACGCCCTCATGAATTTTTATATCTTTTTATATTTATGTTTGCAATTGATACATAATAAACATAGAATAGAATACATTAAGCAGTGCAGTATAAATCTAAGCAGAAACGAGTATAGATAATAAATATGAACCAAAAAAAACTTTTTTAAAAATATGAAGTATAATGCAACAGTACAAAACAGAAGCAGATATAATAAAAAACATTTTTAAAAAAATACAAAGAAAACTTGTTGAAACAGATCAGAAACAAAAGTACAAATAGCTTAAATTCCACAGAAAAAAGGTAAAAAAAACAATATCCCATTTACAATTAAAGTTCTTAAGAACAGAATATTTTTTATATAACAAGTAAAGTAAAACAAAAGATAGAGAAGATTAGAAATTTGAAGAAAATGATGGAATATTGCAAAATAACTCTTTGAGAAAATACTCAAGAGGGTTTTGTGAGTTTCTTATTTTCTACTTTTTATCTCAAGTCCTCTCACAGAATTGAGCAAACGGTCAGGTCCATTTACTTCTTTATATATCCACTCCATCCTACTTTACTTCTTTATATATCCATTCCACCCTACTTTACTTCTTTATATATACACTCCACTCTACTTTACTTCTTTATATATCCACTCCACCCTACTTTACTTCTTTACATATACTCTCCACTCTACTTTACTTCTTTACATATCCACTCCACCCTAGTTTACTTCTTTATATATCCACTCCACCCTACTTTACTTCTTTATATATCCACTCCACCCTACTTAACTTATTTACATATCTAGAACAAGAGTATTCTAACTTGTACTAGAGTTCAGAGTATCTAGAACAAGAGTATTCTAACTTGTACTAGAGTTCAGAGTATCTAGAACAAGAGTATTCTAACTTGTACTAGAGTTCAGAGTATCTAGAACAAGAGTATTCTAACTTTTAATAGAGTTCAGAGTATCTAGAACAAGAGTATTCTAACTTGTACTAGTTTAAATGAGTTGTGACCGTATTCAACTTGAATTCTATTTTCTGCTCGGTTCAACACTATAGATAGGTAGAAAGATAGATAGATAGATAGATAGATAGATAGGTAGATAGATAGATAGATAGATAGATAGATTGATAGAATGATAGATATCAAAACCTACTGCAACTCTGCTCTCATGCACAAGGCGTTGCACAATGCATATACCTAAGAGGGGAGAGGGTTACCAGAATCAAAATATGTTGACTGAATTTTTACGTTGGTGCGTAATTTGAACCTTAAAATGTAAAGTTACAAAAAAAATTACCTCCAAGTCCATTGTAAGATCTGTCATATCTGTTTGTAGCTCAGCAAAAGCCTGTTTACACTCACTCCTCACGTTGTTCTCCAAGGTGTCCATCTGGATCTGGATCCTCTTGTACTCCCTCTCTGCCTGGCTGGACTTGTGCTTGTAGATAATCATGAAGGAGATCGCAATAAAGAGCGTGAGACAGGCCGCTGCTCCAATTCCGCCAATAACCTCCGGCGGAATTCCGTACGCGGAGTCAACTTCATACCGCAAAAGTCCGATTTCAAACTTGAGGTTTTTACCGACGTAAACAACAACCTCCGGATGGGAGGCGTGTAGGGGGGAGGGCGCTACTTGAGGAGGGATGCATAACATCTGCGTTGAGGTCAGCGAGGTCACATTACAGCGTCCAGTTCCGATTCTAACCTCGAGGTCAGATTCATCAGCAGCAAGGTTTAAGTTAAATCCTCCAATAACCAAAGCATCTCCTAAAAAGAGCAACAAAAATTTAAAATTTTTGATGGTTTCAAATTGTTTATTTTTTAATCTTAAATTCAGCAAAATTTGTTAAATTTCTCTTATCTTTGCATAAGTATGTACAGCTATTCCACAACACACATAAAGGAAAACGAATTCTAGGACACTAAAAAGTAGGGATAGCAAGAAAGTAAGTAAATAAAAAATACTGTATTTTTTTATTTTTTTCCCTAGTTCCCTGGGGAAACTGATAAATTTGAGCAATTCAGGTTTTGAAAAACTAAATTCAATTTGTGGAATCCGTTTTATGTTCCAATAGTGCCGAATTAAATATTTGGAAACTTCAATTTGGCTTAAAACTTTGGGATTCTCATTTCCCATCTTTTAGAGTTTCAGAATTTTAGTTCAGAATATAGATTTCTCAAGTACTTTTAAAGGGACTGTACGCATAATTTCAAGTGACGCTCCATGCAAAGATAGCAATGCCTGATTTACAACGGTGCTCTTGAAAGATATATTGGATTTGATAATTTAAATCAGATTACATAACATAAGAACAGCTGCTAGCTAACAAGTTTCAGTTCAAAGTTTCAAGATTTCACAGAATAAGGTTTTTTTAAATGCCTTATCTAATATCTATATATCCACCACGGAAACTTTTAATTTAAATAGATTTAATTTGTTACAATTGACAACCCTGTGTCTAGTTGGCTAAATTCAAATATTGCCACCCATCCCTTTAATTTCCCCTTGCATTTCTAATGCATAGATTTCACTGAAATGAAACTCAGAAACTAGAGTTTTAGGCAACTTTGTTCAAGTTGGAAGCATTTACTCAAACTAAACTGTACATTGTAAACTGTACACTTCAAAATCAAGGAAAATAAAAAACTACTTTTTAAAAAAAATTGTCTTTAGAACAGTCATGATTTGAACTTTACAAGTTTCGAACTTAATTTAAGATAATGGACGAGGACGTTTTCGTGCAATCTTCATGTTTCGAGCAATCATGTTTTGTGTAATCATGTTTCAATCATTCATGCTTCGAGCAATCATGTTTTGTGCAATTATGTTTCGAGTAATCATGTCTCAATCTATCATGTTTCGAGCAATCATGTTTTGAGTAATCATGTCTCTATCAATCATGTTTCGAGCAATCATGTTTCGAGTAACTATGGTTTGAAGAATCATCTTTCGAAAAATCATCTTTCGAGCAATCATGTTTCGAAGAATCATGTTTTGAGCAATCATGTTTCAAACAATCATGGTTGGAATGAGCAATCAAGTTTTGAGCAATCATGATTCGGAGAATTTTCTTTCGAAGAATCCCCTTTCGAGCAATCATGGTTCAAAGAATCATCTATCGAGCAATAATGTCAAAATTGAAATTTACAAAATGCAAAACTTGAGACACTCATAAGAATAATTTACATTTACACCTTTGTTTATTTCTGAATACTGAAAATTTATGCATTGAACATTTTAGTAGTGTATTTAACATGACCCAAATTGTACTTGAATATATGTTCAAATTTGTCCGGACTGGAGGACTTGTTAAAATGTAAAAGAAGTTGTGAAAGCTCATTCATACATATATTCATTTACATTAAGTAAAGAAATTTCAATATAATGTAAGAAGGTTTTCATAAAGTTTTGGGATTTCTAAGATAAAAATAAAAATAGTAATTATTGAATTATAATTTATCTGGACTGAGCTTCTGAGCTTCTGGACTGAGCTTCAAGGGGGTGTTGAGACCCCTTAAAAAACATAAAGCAAAGAAAGAGGCCTGTGCAGTTTGGATGTGCATAATTTCAAAAAACAATCGAATTTTAATTCTTTTTTAAATGTGTCCCTAAATTGAGTCAGGATTGATAAAACCGACCAAAGTGGCACGTAGCAAGGCCATGAAAGAGGAAATGAAAGAGGTACTGCGGCAGTATATCTATATTCTAAAAGTTGGAAGGACAAGAAGAAAATGTTTCAACAACTTCTCCATTCAATACATTAAATCCAATCTCATTCAAACTTTAGAAATGTATTCAGGGGCGTATACAAGGAAGGGACTCTACCCCCCCGCCCCCCCGGGCCAAATTCTCAATTTTAAGTCACGAAAGTTTTTTTCCAGTTACGGAAAAAGGACTTGGATATCATTAAAGTACAACACGCGCAGTAATAGTAATAATGCCCCGTTAATTTCACACCGGCCAACTTCAATAATGCCCCGTTAATTTCACACCGGCCAACTTCAATAATGCCCCGTTAATTTCACACCGGCCAACTTCAATAATGCCCCGTTAATTTCACACCGGCCAACTTCAATAATGCCCCGTTAATTTCACACCGGCCAACTTCAATAATGCCCCGTTAATTTCACACCGGCCAACTTCAATAATGCCCCGTTAATTTCACACCGGCCAACTTCAATAATGCCCCGTTAATTTCACACCGGCCAACTTCAATAATGCCCCGTTAATTTCACACCGGCCAACTTCAATAATGCCCCGTTAATTTCACACCGGCCAACTTCAATAATGCCCCGTTAATTTCACACCGGCCAACTTCAATAATGCCCCGTTAATTTCACACCGGCCAACTTCAATAATGCCCCGTTAATTTCACACCGGCCAACTTCAATAATGCCCCGTTAATTTCACACCGGCCAACTTCAATAATGCCCCGTTAATTTCACACCGGCCAACTTNTTTTCAATGATCCACAGGGGGCGGAGAGCTGAGTTCCCATAGCCCCACCCCCCCCCATTTTACGCCTCTGGTATTATTACCTGCTGATATAATAGCAGGAGAGGGACAATCCATCTGTGTACTGCTTAGAACTGTACAGGGGGATCTTCCTACTCCTACTCCTCTGAAAATATCAAACAAATTCAACATTTGGTTTAAAATAAAGAAATGAAAAAAAATGAGAATGAAAAATATGAATATATGGATACATAAATAAATAAATGAATGATTGCATTGATTTAAAAATGAAGGATAACTTAATGCACAAGAATAAAATGACTCAATGACTCAATGCAATGACTCAGTGACTCAATGACTCAATGACTCAATGACTCAATGACTCAATGACTCAATGACTCAATGACTCAATGACTCAATGACTCAATGACTCAATGACTCAATGACTCAATGACTCAATGACTCAATGACTCAATGACTCAATGACTCAATGACTCAATGACTCAATGACTCAATGACTCAATGACTCAATGACTCAATGACTCAATGACTCAATGACTCAATGACTCAATGACTCAATGACTCAATGACTCAATGACTCAATGACTCAATGACTCAATGACTCAATGACTCAATGACTCAATGACTCAATGACTCAATGACTCAATGACTCAATGACTCNAATTGAAAAAATATCATCAAAGAAAAATTCTGAATGAAATAAAGGGTTTCTAAAATAGATCCTTACAATACGATTATATAAGAGTCAGCTATTAGAAATTTTTCTTATTTCTTAAAGGGACTTGTGGCGTAATTTAACATAACCATCCATATAAAGCGAAACATGTCCGATTCACGTTCATAACAACATTCTCATATATTAATCAAATCAACCCTTCGTCTGAGCCGTCATTTGAAATTTAACCGACAGTCCTGTCAGAGCAATTTTGGATAAATCAATTAATAAAAAAAATTAAAATTAAAAAAGATAAATAAATGTTTTTTTTTACCTGGCTTTGGTTGACTTCACACGGTATGTTATCCAGGTATATAGAAATACTGCTCCCAATATTCAGGTTTAATCCCTCAATAGATATCATAGTTCCTCCAGACCTAGCAGGGATATATGTAAATAAAGGCCCAAACAGGATAAAATAAATTACCTAAATCCAATCATAAAAAAATATTCCCTATAGGGGTTTACTTACTCACAAAGGGTGACATTTCAGAGACGACTGTACGTAATTTGTTCAGTCCTTACTCCTTTCCCTTACATGGATGGTTCCCTTTAGCTTTAACTGTTTACATATTTTACCATATCATATAATAAGCATAAAGATGACGTTTAAACCTAAGAACGTCAGAATTAAAGAGTTTATAGGTCGTCATTAAATTCGCATCCCTTGTGGGTAACCCAAACATGGTCCAAACATGATAAAATATATTACCTGGGTCCGAAGCGTGGAGTGATATTATTGAGAGTGATATCTCTATATCTGAATCTGACAGTTGACTCAATAATACCGTTCTCTCCACGTAACCGAACTGGTAGGTCCCCTTCCCGACCCACCCGGCCTGTCTTACACAGGATACGGACAGATACCTACATAGATAGATAGATTTATTTATTTAGATAGATAGATAGATTGATATATTTATATATTTAGATAGATAGATAAATAGATATAGACAGACAGATAGATAAATAAAAAAACTCCGACAATAAGTGTTTAAAGGGACTGTAATCGTAATTTCTAGTGACCCTCCATGCAAAGATGACAATGTCCGATTTACAACAGTATCCTTAAAAGCTTTGTATGCTCAAGTATGAATTGGATATTAATGCAGAAAAACATAAATAAATTATCAGCTAGAAAAACAATAATATCTTCCACATTGGCAGGTTTCAAGAGTACCGTTGTAAATCGGGCATAACCCTCTTTGCAATATGAAGGGAGGGAAATTACACTATTCTTCCTTTAAAACTGTTGAATGAATATGACCGGGCCGGCTCCTACCTGGTAATCTGTGACCTCACAAGGTATATTCCCGACCATAACTCGACCCTTGAGCTGGTTCAATCCCATCGCAAGGTTACTTCCTTCAATAACAATATCCGTCCCACCGTCCACTGGACCGCTGAGAGGACGGATCACATCTATACGAGGTTGAGGACAAACATCAGATTGTCCTACAGGACACTGTCTGGTGAACTCACAACCAGATCCGCACCAGACACAACCTATAGTAAGATAGATAGATAGATAGATAGATGGACAGGACTCAAGATTTGCAAATATTACTGTTGTGTTTGTTTTAATGAAAACCTAGAATTAAAAACCTCATCTCTCCCCTTCGTTCAATTCATGGATTCTTATGTTTATTACCATTTAATTGAGTATGCTCAACCAGTTCCCCATCCTTGGCAGGGGGGGGGGTTGAAAAGGGGAAATTTTTTATGTCAAGAGCATAGGCAAATGGTAAAAAGAAAAGTACACTATTGTAAGTACATCAAAGTACAGTATACTAAAGTAAGATACACATGCAGGTAAATAACTAAAATTCAGCAGAATCAACTTCATTACACTCAGTACATAATAACATAAGTACAGTATGCCTAAGTAAAAAGTATTCGTCTGAAAAAAGAACTAACCTAAATCCACTGTACGCGTCATACAAAGTGAACAGTCCGCATGTCCCTTATAGCTGCCGACCAGCCCACATTTGTACAACGTTATAATCGTCCGGTCGACCACATGGTTCGCGTCCCAGAGCACGCTTAGGGACGCGTTCAGCATTCCCTCGGCTGCCTCATACTTGTAGCTGGTCCGGTCACAGGTCACTAGGTTACCACTCAGAGTTGCGGGCACACGGAACTTCGCTCCTTCTATCTCAACCTGGATAATTTACATGATGATAGTAATATATATCAAACTGTCAAAAATATCTATCAAATATTAGAAATTGCTAACATACTATTAAAATATCTAACACACTGTAAAAAATATATATCACATTATTAGAAATATGTAACAACCAGTTAGAAATATATAACAAGTATGTTAGAAATGTTAAACAAATATTAAATGCCTTTAAAAT
Source organism: Eurytemora carolleeae (assembly GCF_000591075.1). NCBI lineage: Eukaryota > Metazoa > Arthropoda > Copepoda > Calanoida > Temoridae > Eurytemora > Eurytemora carolleeae. Next base: position 27,536 of record NW_019397578.1, on the reverse strand, counting down.
TTTTAAAAATATCTAAAAACTGAGAGAAATTTTTAACATGATAAATCAATCCATTTAGAGTATTTAACAAACTATTCTCAATCTGAGCGTATGCATAAGAAAATACAATTATTGCCTGCAATTTTCTCCATGATAAACTACTATTTGTAAGAAAACAGAAAGGTGATTTATCAACTGATTAATTGATCAATTATTTTGGTGTTAAGTACTTTTCCTAGAGCAACTTTTCGGTTTTCTCCAGAAAGTTATAAACAAAGTGTAGACAATTGTTTAAAATTATGGACAGAAATCTAATTTGATTTTTTTTTGTTTGATTAAACATTTCAAAAAACAACTAACACACGGCCGGCTTTGAACGTGAATTTTTAGAAAGACAGTTTCAAAAAAAATTGTTCAATTAAAAAATATTTAATTATGAAAATATTTTTTTTTTGGCTTACCTCGCACATGAAGCTTGTTCCTCCAGTATACTGGCTTAGATCAGGTAGGTTAGTCACTGTCAAACTCAGTTCCTGAATTAGTTAGTCAATTAGTCATTAGATTAGTCACAGTTTAACACAATTCCTAAATTTGTTAGCCAATAAGTCATTAGATCAGTCACAGTTGAACACAATCCCTGAATTAGTTAGTCAATTAGTCATTTGGTTAGTCACAGTTGAACACAATCCCTGAATTAGTTAGTCAATTAGTCATTTGGTAGTCATTGTTTAACACAATTCCTGAATTAGTTGGCAAATTAGCCATTAGTTAGTCACAGTTAAACACAATCCCTGAATTAGTCATTAGGATAGTCACTGTCAAACTTAATTCCTGAATTAGTCAGCCAATCAGTCATTAGGTTAGTCACAATTAAACATAATTACTGAATTAGTTAGGCAGTTAGTCATTAGGTTAGTCACAGTTAACACAATTCCTGAATTAGTTAGCAAATTAGACATTAGTTAGTCACAGTCAAACTCAATTCCTAAATTAGTTAGTCAATTAGTTTTTAAGTTGGTCAAAGTTAAAGACAATTCCTGAATTAGTTAGTCAATTAGTTAATAAAATTTTGAACAAAATCCGATATTAGGCAAAAATAATAACTTAAAAAAAATTCACGCCAAATTTGTGAGATTTCCCATGCATTGTTTTGTAAAAATATCGATTTAAAAGAAACAAATGCGCGAAGGAAGTTTACGTTGAATGAATTGCTTTACACTAGCTTGTGATTCTGGATGTAGACAATTCATGCTATCCAAGTTTTTTATTCATTTGTCATCGCTGGTTCATCAATTATTAATATTTCCAATATTGCATTGACAAATTGAGCAAGGGCGCAGTTGGTTGGATATCTTACACATTAGAAGGTTTCAAGAGTACCGTTGTAAATCGGGCATAATACTGTTAGGAATAAACAGCTGATTTACCTGGGGAACACTGTTAGGAATAAACAGCTGATTTACCTGGGGAACCTGTTAGGAATAAAAAGCTGATTTACCAAGGGAACACAGTTAGGAATAAACAGGTGATTAACCTGGGGAAACTGTTAGGAATAAAAAGCTGATTTACCTGGGGAACACAGTTAGGAAAAAACAGCTGATTTTCCTGGGGAACACAGTTAGGAATAAACAGCTGATTTACCTGGGGAACACTGTTAGGAATAAAAAGCTGATTTACCTTGGGAACACAGTTAGGAATAAGCAGCTGATTTACCTGGGGAACACTTTTAGGAATAAACAGCTGATTTATCTGGGAAACACTGTAAGGAATAAACAGCTGATTTTCCTGGGGAACCTGTTAGGAATAAACAGCTGATTTACCTGGGGAACACTTTTTGGAATAAACAGCTGAGCTACCTGGGAAACACTAAGGAAAAAACAGCTGATTTTCCTGGGGAACACTGTTAGGAATAAACAGCTGATTTACCTGGGAACCACTGTAAGGAATAAACAGCTGATTTTCCTGGGGAACACTGTTAGGCATAAACAGCTGATTTACCTTGGGAACACTGTTAGGAATAAACAGCTGATTTACCTGGGGAACACTGTTAGGAATAAACAGCTGATTTGAAAGTTCAACACGTGGGCAGTTCTCTTCACCTCGTGAGATCAGCTGAGACGGATTATCCTGCAGAATAAAGTAGTGTTTAAAATCTTTTTTAAAATTGAAAATATTAGATTATATCTAATAATTTAATCTAAGAAAAAGCTTAGTAAAACTCTAGGCTATAGTGGCAGAAAACTAATTAACTTCGTTGGCAATTTAAACTTTGTAATTTTCTTCACCCAGGATTCTTTTCTTGACCTCCCCCCATCCCCTCCCCCCCACCTTTGACCTTCCCCCTCCCCTTTCACCTACTCAACTAGAAATTCCGCAATTTAGAATTTTAAACAAAGCACATCTGGTTTATTTTATTTAACTGAATGTGAGTAGGGGAATTCAATCCCTCTGTGATGGGGGGTGGGGGGATTTCTATTTGGGGTGTATGGGAAGTATTTGAATAGGGGAATCAAAAAAAATGAACTAAGGAGATAAAAAAATTATTGCCGAAAAATAATTTCCCAAAAATTTATTTTAAAAAAAATTATTCTGGAAGGGGAAGATGGTGGGGGGAGGGGGGAATGATAAGATAGAACCTTGAAACAACCCAAAGAAAAGAAAAATTAAGATTTCGCTGATAATGATCAAAGGAAATATGGACACTTGAAAAAGGTTGAATTCAAACTTGAATTAACTAAAAGGAATTGTTTGAATGAATGACAGAATCAATCTTATTAATCAAATTTCTTTGTTTGAACTAAAAAGGAATCAAAATAATGAACTAGGAACTAATAGGAATCAAACTCATGGAGTTGAACTAAAAAAGGATCAAATTCATGAAATTTAACTAAAATGGATCAAATTTATGAAAATTAAACTAAATAAGGATCAAATTTATGAAATTAAACTAAAAAGGGTCAAATTCATGAAATTAAACTAAACAAGGATCAAATTCATGAAATTAAACTAAAAAAGGATCAAATTTATGAAATTAAACTAAAAAAGGATCAAATTCATGAAATTAAACTAAAAAAGGATCAAATTCATGAAATTAAACTAAAAAAGGATCAAATTCATGTAATTAAACTAAAAAAGGATCAAATTCATGAAATTAAACTAAAAAAAGGATCAAATTCATGAAATTAAACTAAAAAAGAATCAAATTCATGAAATTAAACTAAAAAAGGATCAAATTTATTAAATTAAACTAAAAAAGGATCAAATTCATGATCCCTTGTAAAGTAATTTAATAGTATTCTATAATGGGTCATAAAGGACAAAGGGGCAGGTCAGAAAGAACAAAGATTAACTTAAAAAGGGGGGGGGGTCTATACACTCTACATCTTTTCACTAATTAAAAGAAAGGTTCTCTAAGTAGGACAAATAAACACAAAAATGTGAATTTTAAAGCAATTTTACAACTTTCATTGTAACACAGTCGAGGAAGGTCAACGCCAAAAAACGTAATTAAAATCCTTAATGGGATTGTGAGCGAAATTTGAGTAACCCTTCATGCAAAGATGGCAAAACACGATTCACAATGGTACCCGTGAGACCTGTTTCTTATCAATACTATGGAAGAAATTGTTGTTTTTCTAGGTTTATAAGTTTAAATCTGACAATTCCTGAAGTAGAAATGAGGAAGTCAATATTGTAGCGAAACCACAAATTAAAATAATCAGTTTTTAAAATTTTAAACATTCAGACTTCATACTGGAACAGGGAAAGGTTTTATGGGTACCGTTGCCAATCGGACAATGCCATCTTTTTATGGAGAGATATTTGAAATTACGCTTACAGTCCCTTTATGAATATATTATATTTGAAGAGGGTGAAGTGCATTAATGGTTACCTGTAGAAGCTGAAAAACTGAAGTGTCTGATGAAACAATTGCTTCCTTACAATTATCTACTCCTGACGCCATATTGGAACATTTATTCCCGTACACGCACCACGCGCAGGGCCACAGGGACGAGACGCACTCCAGACAGGTTGACCGAGCGTCACAGTTGAAAATCATGATCTGCGTGGAGACGAACTCCTTTACTGTGCTCCGTAGGGTGACCGCTAGGTTCATGGTCACATGATCTGATCCTGGGGGGATGGGAGGACGGGCGGCAAGAGATGGGGCCGGGCAGATCAACCCCCCGGGCACCTTGAGGGCACGGGTGGAGGTCTTTCCGTTGTAGAGGCAGAGGTAGTGGTCGGAGGCTGGGAGGTCGGGTAGAGCAGATATCTGGAGAGAGATGTTCGTCATCTCAGATACAGAGATAGCAGAGGGAGATATATTCTCCAGGTGGATACATTGGTGAGCAGATCCTAGATATATATACTTAAATAGATAGAGATACATTAATACATAGATAGATAGATACTTAGACAGATAGAAATATAGAAAGATAGATTGATAGATAGATAGATACATAGATAGATAGATAGATAAATTGAAAGGCAGATATATAGATACTAGCCTTAGAGGGCGCTTCGCGCCCATCTTCTAAATTAATTGTGAACATGTTCTCTTTGTGTACATCGTAAAACAAAACAAAAATAATTCGCGGATTTTCACAAAAAATTTCGTGGATTTTCAAAATTTTCAAAAATTTAATGAAGATCGAATTTTGATGGAGACAAATATTTGAAATTTTGATCATTCATAAACCTTCCCTGGGGTCCCTAGATGTCCCACAAAAAATTCGGGCCCGATCGGTTCAGCCGTTTTGACGTTTATTGGATACAAACAGACAGACAGACAGACAGACAGACAAACAGACAGACAAGCCAAATTTATAGATAGATTTAGATAAGATTAATATTAGATAGATTGATATTTAGAAAGATAGATAGATAACTATATTGATAACTATATAGTTAGATAGATAGATAGATAAATAGATGCATGGATAGATGGATAGATAACATATGTAACTAACCTATTGAAAGCCATTTTGGATTTTTGTTTCGAATTGAACAGTCAGATTCAACAGAACATTCATTTTCTGTAGAATTACACTCATTCACATTGAAGTTTTTTTTTGTCAATATTTTTAACAATTTTTCTAGAAAAATAATAAAGGGATTTACAGAGGGGAGAAAAGGTCATTTTGTTTCTATAGATATTTAATAAAATAAAGCGCTGTATATTGTTTTATAAATATTTGTCTGATTAGTTGGTGCGGATATTTAATAAAATAAAGTGCTGTATATTGTTTTATAAATGTTTGTCTGATTAGTTGGTGCGGATATTTAATAAAATAAAGTGCTGTATATTGTTTTATAAATGTTTGTCTGATTATTTGGTGCGGATATTTAATAAAATAAAGTGCTGTATATTGTTTTATAAATGTTTGTCTGATTAGTTGGTGCGGATAAAATTACAAATATAAGGCTTCATAGAAATCGAGACCAAATTCAAAAAGCACAATATACATTGACCCTTGTTAATTACGTAGAAGAAATAGGTGTCGCGTAGAAAAGCACCCCTCCCCCCCACCTCTCCCCCAAGGTCCTTAAGGACCACTTTATAAGGAGTTTTCAACTAGGTTCATTGAGCCTTCTAGGCTCCCAGGACCAGGGGGTCCAAATAAAAATGCAATTCCCCAGGGCGGTCTAAATTAAGGGGGGGGGGGGGGAGTTATTACAAAATTTAACAGATTAGATGAATTTACATTTAAGTTTTTAGAACAAACTGTGATGGTGAAAAACGAGTTAATAATGGCTGAATATTAAAAATTGACTGAATAATATCATAAAATGAATAAACGCCGATATTTGAATAATGATAAAAAATTCATTAACGCATAATGAATGAGTGAATGAATGAATAAGTAAGTATAAGAATTGAATGAATGAATACATCCCTAAACTACACCATCCGCAGAAAGGATCCTGTTTACTAAGACATTCTCCGCAAAACTCCATTTTCCCACAGTCGGCCATCTTGATTCTCCGGATCCGCCGAGGCGTCAGCACGAACAGATCAACCTTGTTCCAGTGCAGTACATCTAAACAACAAACCGGTTATTTCAAGTTTAAGGGACTGTAAATGATGTTTCAAGTGACCCTCCAAGCACAGATCGAAACTTTAATCTGATCAAAATTCTAAAAATGTCGCTTTTATAGAAAATCTTCAATTAAAAATAATTAATTTTAAGCTAGGAAAACAGGGATATCTCATTGTTATTTAAATGCACAGTTGTGAATAGGGCACACCGCTCATTTTTTTTTAAATGGATTGTCATTTAAAAATACGTTTTCATTACTTCTGCTAGCATTTTGTTACGATAAACGCCTTAAAGATTTGTATTTTTTAAATATTATTTTATAAGATATTTTTTTTACATCATACCTCTCAATTCTACGTGATAAAATTACATAAAAATTGTAAAGGAACGGAAATAGAAATATGTAGGAAAATTGTAAATTCAATTCAAGAACTAAAAAATATTTTACAGAAAAAACTTTTTTGACAACATTTGGTGCAAGAATAAATTAGGAGGAATAAAATCATAATTCCTTGATAACTAAAAGAAACACTTTACTTGTACTGCATGTACTGCAATGGCTAGGAGGGATATAAACATAACTCATCTATCAGAACTGCTTTTCATTCATTTCAGACTTTTTTCAAAACTAAAGGGATATCCAGAAGAATGTGGAATTTTCGTCTTTTTTTCTCTCAATCTTAAATTCATAAGTTTCAAACTAAATATTTTAAGAGATGGCAATAGTAATACTTGCAAATAACAGAGGTGTATATTTTTAAAAATTAACCCCCCCCCTGGGGGAAAATGATTTTTGGCGATCTGGGGAATAAACCCTAATTTTTTCTTGGGGGGGGGGGAAGACTTGCAAAAGAGGAGATTTTTCAGGAAAATATACACCCTTGAGTTACAAAATCCTTAGCGACGTTTCTTTCGTAAGAGGTAGAACACAGACGACATTTAGTTTACCGTTTTCTGGTTCTCTCTGTAAGATATGGGGGTTCCTCTTTACCATGGATAAAACCTCAGAATGTTTTACATAAAAAATTATGCTAAATAAACGCCAGCATTTCGTTGGAATGCAAAAAGCTATTAACCACTATGGAAGAAATTGTTGTTTTTCTAGGTTTATTTAAGATATTAATGTTTATTATTATGAAATATTTTTCAACTTCAGGAATCATCAAAATTAAAAACTAAAAAACGACAATATCTTCCACATTATTTATCAGATAAAGGTTTCAAGGGCACCGTTGTGAATCGAACACTCCCATCTTTTGCATGGAGGGTCATTTGAAATTACGTTTACACTGTGTACTCAGTGGGGTTGAATAAAAGCTGGTATTAATTAAGGGCCGGGCATAATTAAATATTCCGTTTAAGGGATAAACTCCACTGAGCAACACTGTTAGATGCTATTTTAGGACAGGAGGTTTGCAGGGGGGTATATGTTACCCTCATTTTAACCACTCCCCACCTCCACATAAAAGGTTGTTTAACAGAAATGAATATTAAGCAAATCAAAAATCAAAGTGAAGGGAAAAATTAAAGATGTTAAACCAAGACAAGTCTNATTTGTATATTAGTATATTTGTATATTTGTATATTAGTATATTTGTATATTAGTATATTAGTATATTAGTATATTAGTATATTAGTATATTAGTATATTAGTATATTAGTATATTAGTATATTAGTATATTAGTATAAGGCTCACTGAAGATAACGACGATATCTTCCTCATTGTTCCTTATATAGAGGTTTAAAGGGCACCATGTTGAAAAAAATTGCGTCTACAATCTACAATCCCTTTTTTCTAAGCGCGTACCCACTAATTTAGATGTTAAGAAAATATTACACGTTCAACATTTGTTTCAGCAAAAATATCTGATCTAATAAATACTTAATCGAGTTTTCTAAAATCCTAATGATAGAAAAAGTTGACGAGCAACATTCTACAAATATATAGTAACCGGTTCAAGGGGGGCAGTTTGTGAACTGGGTTTTAAAGGAGAGAAAGTGATAGTAAAAGGGAGGAAAATGGGTAATATGGGAGAAAGTGGTAAAAATAGAGGAGAAAGGGTTATAGCAAAAGGGAGAGAGAACAGGGAAACGGAAAAGAAGGGGGAAGGGGGAAGAGAAAAAGGCTAGACAAATTGGTAAGGAAGAGAAGGAAGGGAAAGAAGGAATGAAGAGATGGGGAGAAGGAAGGGTTGAGATGCAGGGTGAAGGGGAAAGGGAAAGGAAAAAGAAGGGGAAATGGTAAAGGAAAGGAGAGATGGGAAGATATAGAATGGGATGAAGAAGAAGAAATGAACAAGACAGTAGAAATATTATTAAAGTAAAGAAAATATATTGAAAAGAAACCAAACGAATTCAAAATAAAAATAAAAAAGGAAAGAAAAAATGTAACAAACAATAAAACAAAATGGCGTGAGTGGGAAAAACAAAAATTAAGAAGGGAAAATAGGGAAAAAATAATAAGGATTTGAACAACAAAAATTAAGAATTCAAGAGAGAAAATAAAGTAAATGGTGCGGGGGCGGGATATAAGATTTCTTGCTTTATTTTGATAAAAAGCCTAAGCTATAAAATAAATATATGGGGGGGGGCGTTATACTTGTTTAAATGGCGTTTAACCGATAAGAGAACAATACTGGATCAGGGTTTACAATACATAATATGCAATAAAACACCCCAGCTATTCAACACCAAATACCATCTATATATATACAATCAATATTTATATTCACAGTTCAATAGTTCAAATGTATATAATATATGTTCCCTGGTCTTTAAATATTGAGTTTAAATGTTAATTTTACTATGAATTCTTCAACTAATACCATTCTTTAAACATTCAAAGTTTTGTAAATAAAAAAGAACAAAAATTGTTTTATTAAAATTAGTTCAGGGTAAAAAATCCAGGTTTAAAAACTATCAGGATAAGATTCGTTTTGTAGTCCTAAGCCCTTTTATCAAAAATTATTATTAAAATTAATTCCTAATTAATTCCTAATTAATTCCAACCAATCAAAACATTGACAGGAACGAGATAAATACATAAATTATGATAAATATGTCAATTTGAATTTATCATACATAATTAGGGACAATATACTTGTTAATTTTTTATTGTAAAATAATTAAAATGCAAACAAAAGTTTATACATTTTATATTGCTATGAAATCTTTTTTTTTAATGGTTTTTATTAAAAAATGTTAAAATTTTAATATAAATTCAATAAATAATTCTCATTTAATTCTTTTAGGTTAATAAAAATCATATACAGGGTTACCCACAAAGTATGAGACTTTATGCCGACTTTTTAAAAAACATTTTTTTTACCCTACAGCTGGAACCTTGTTTCTTTCGGGGCCATAACATTTAGCCGATTATTTTTAGTGCAAATACTAAATTCAACCTTCGAATTGTCAAATTTTATTGATTTTTGTCATTGAAGTCTCATTTTTTGTGAGTAACCCTATATAGAAATTAAAAATTTAGAAAGACCTGGCTGTCTATAAAAGCAATGCCCTTAGTTTAACCGTTTCAACTCTTATTATTTGTAGCCCTAGATGTCAAGGTTTTAGAGAAAGAAATGCACTTGTATTTTTATCTTTGGCAAAATCCTGATGGATGGATATATAGTTTAATTGTATTTATATTTAATAAACTTACTTTGAATAATTGGCTCAAGATCAGTGGCTTGAAATCTGTCCACGACACTAGCTTCACCATTAGATACCAGTACCTAGATAGATAGATAGATAGATAGATATATAGATAGATAGATAGATATATACAACACTAGCTTCTCCATTAGATACCAGTACCTGGATAGATAGATAGATAGATATATAGATAGATAGATATATATATACAACACTAGCTTCTCCATTAGATACCAGTACCTAGATAGAGTGTAGTGTAGTTATCCGTGCTGACCGGACGTGTCTTTGTGAGCTCCCGGATTAAACTGACCGACAACCCAACACCGGGTTAACTTATTCACATGCTCCATATTATGTGAAAACACAAACACTCAGATAACTTGTTTAGTGCATTTATTTCCAGTAAAAAATATTTCTACTAGACTCAAAATGACTGACACAAAAATAGACATGGGTCTTATAAGCGATTTAGTANAAGATATGGTTAAAGATATTAGATAAAGATATGGTTAAAGATATTAGATAAAGATATGGTTAAAACAGTAAAGTTAAAATTGCAAAGTTAGATAATTAGAAAATAAATGAATACATAGATGTAAAGGATAGAAAAATGTTTAGAAAGATGATAGAAATATGGATAGATGGATAGATGGATAGATAATGGATAGAAAAAAGGTTAGAAAGATTATGGAAAGATTATAGAAATATGGATAGATGGATAGAAAGATAGAAATATGGATAGATGGATAGAAAGATGGTTAGATGGATAGAAAGACGATAGAAACTAACAATGGTTTAGAACAGAAAAGATTTAACTTTAAACCTTGGAAGAGGAAAACAAATAAACTGGTGGGAAGGAATATACTGAGAATTATACGGGCACAAAATATACAGGGTTTAAGTAAACAAACAACATCAACGTAAACAAAAACAAGACAAAATCTCGAACTTTTTTTATTTAATGGATTAAAAAAAAAATTAAATATGAAAAAAAATTAAATTAAAATAAAGTTAGATGCTAAGATAAAATTGTCATAACAATTAGAATCCGGCATAATAAATGTTAACCGAATATAATTTTTTTTAAATTATGTTTAGAAAGCTGCAAGTACAATATTATAAACAAAAACTGTACATAAAATTTTGTACATTTACTCGTTCGTGGATTTTCGTGTTTTAGTTTCTCACCTTGATGATCTCTCCTAAACTAGTTCCAAGAACTGACACCAAGCTGTTCCCCACCACTACCCCGCTCATACTCAATACTAAGCAATCCATACAGTTCATAGATGGATGGGGTGGATGGGACAGATGGGAGGGATAGGACAGATGGGACGGATAGGACTGATGGGAAAATGGGATGGTTGTGACGGATTGGACAAATTGGACGGATGGGACAGATGGGACGGATGGGACCGTTGTGACGGATTGGACAGAGGGGACGAATGGGACGGATGGGATGAATCAATGAAAGGATGAATGAAGGAATTAATGTAATAATGAATGAACCAATGAATAAAAAGATGAAAGGGGACAAATGAATGAAAAAAAAGAATGAATAAAAGGATGAATAAATGAATGAATTAAAGGATGAATGAAGAAATCAATGAAAGAATAAATGAAATCAATGATTGGATTAATAGATGTAAGGATTCGTTAACTTGATAAAAATCAATTAATCAATTAACACAATTGTTTCTGATTTCCCCAGAGTTGGAGTAAAATAAAATGAAAAATACAAATCTAAGAACTTTTACATATATTTAAGTAAAGAAAGGAATAAGTTAATTGACAGAAGCATTGACAGAAATTAAATAAATGAATTTAGGATAGATTGGAGAGAATAAAACAAAATTTTAAAAAAGTTTTTTGAATATTTGTGGCAAAGATCAATATTATGGAATATATTGTTATAGCGATAACAAGCTTTTACTGAGAGTTTAATGTAGAATTTGTGACAAATTTTAACACATTGTGGAGTTTGTTGCAGAATTTGTGACAAATGTTTTCACATTGCAGTGTTTGTGACAAATGTTAACACATTGCGGAGTTTATTGCAGAATTTGTGACAAATGTTCTCACAATGCAGAGTTTATTGCAGTATTTGTGGCAAACATTAAGATGCATGATTGCAATGATCGAACTGATTAGATTCCTAGTGTGTTGGGTAGTTCGATCCCGATCTCCTGGCCGATCGGTGTTCGTCCTGAGATCTTGAGAGCAGTCTCACAAAAGTCGAGAATATTTCCTGAACTCCCAACACTGGGGCAGTTTCCTTCATCCACAGGACCTGCAGAATCAGGGGTGTATATCATCTCAAAAAAGCATTGAAACTTTTACTTCCCCCGAGAAGTTTATTTTTCATAGGGAAAATTAATGATTTTTAAGGGAAATAATTAAATTAAATGAAAAAATGTAAAAAGAATGAAAAAACTTGCTTTCAGACGTCCAATTTTTCATGTTTTTCCTAATTCAAACCCCCCCCCCCCTATTCGGTAAGGTAAAAGTTTTATAAAGTTTCAAAATGAGTTCCTGGGCTCAAATATTCAATCTGATCTATCTAAATTTAGACCTCTATTCCCCTCAATCAAGAGGTATTTTCACAACTTTAGTAAAAACACAAATAGCCCAAGAAAGAAAAAAATATGCCAAAAAAAACTTTTTACTTGCTTTCTGAATGTACTATAAATTAGAGGAATTATGGGAAAACTTTTAAATTGACCAAAAATGGGAAATTTTAGCGAATTTCTTATAAAAACTAAAATGCATGCTATTGATACCTGATATATAGGGTAGGTTCCGATACTGCATGCTTCCATTGAAGCACATATGAATATTCTGATCAAACAGTTTATCTATATATTTCTGGGAGTAGGCGCAGAAACCGGTTCTTTGCTGGGGTTCTGAGCTCGGGCCAACAGACGGGGCAAACGCGCCCATCAGAACCTGTTCTCCTCTGAAAAAACAAACAAAGTTTTAACATTTTTATATCACCCAAGGTAAAACACACACCCATGATTACAGTAGAAAAGTTCTTTAAAAGAGACAAAACTTAAAAATTTAACATTTCTAATTCTTGAAATTTCGGATTTCCCCACAATTCGGAGTTTACGAAAAAAACGAGTTTTAAAAAAATGTGATATGGTTTTATATAAAGAACCAAAAAACCAATTTTATAATTGGAATTTTGGGATTTTTGACCCCTAGGATAAAAAAAGGCTTACTTTGGATCTGTTGTAAGTACAGCAGCTTGAAGAAGGTTGTAATTTTCACCCTTAACCCGGCACTCTAGGCTCACCTAAAAATTGCATATTCTTTATTTTTACAATTCAATTTTTGGAAGTATGAGATTGCGTGAATATGAGAAATAAAACTAATAATAAATTACTAAAATCTGAAAAAAACTGATTATAAAAGATAAAAGACTGATTATGAAAGATAAAAGACTGATTATGAAACATAAAAACTAATTATGAAAGATAAAAGATAAATTATGAATGATAAAAAACTGATTATAAAAGATAAAAACTGACTATGAAAGAAAAAAGACTGATTATGAAATATAAAAGACTGATAATAAAAGATAAAAGACTGATTATGAAAGATAAAAGACCAATTATGAAGGATAAAAGACTGATTAGTGATTACGAAAGATAAAAGACCAATTATGACAATAAAAGACTGATTAGTGATTACGAAAGATAAAAAACCAATTATGACAATAAAAGACTTATTAGTAATTACGAAAGATAAAAGACTGATTGTGAAAAATAAAAGACTGATTATGAAAGATAAAATACCAATTATGAAGGATGAAAGACTGATTACTGATTACGAAAGATAAAAGACCAATTATGAAGGATTAAAGACTGATCAGTGATTACGAAAGCAAAAAAGACCAATTATAAAGAATAAAAGACTGATTATGACAGATAAAAGACCAATTATGAAGGATTAAAGACTTATTACTGATCATGAAAGATAAAAGACCAATTATGAAGGATAAAAGACTGATTAGTGATTACGAAAGATAAGACTGAATATTGGCTCTTTTTAATCAAAGGTCCCTTGAATATCAATTTAAGCAACGCCTTGTGTTTTCATGCGGAACATTTCTTTTAACGGGCTTTTTTAATTTTTTTGTTTAATTGAAACTAACAAAAAAAAAGTAAAATCTCAACGAAATCATATTTTCCCAAATGATAAGACAGTTTTAATATAAAAATTTATTAAATTCAAGTTCCATAAAAATGTGAAATTGTTTGTGAAAATCCGCGAAATATAAAATAAAACCTGCTTGTCGGTATAAAACTTTACTGATATGCCTCGGAACAAATAAGAAACTTTTGATATCCAAGATTATAAAATTGTGATAAAAAAGCGGGATAAAATTCTCTTAAAATTAAATAAAAAAATATAATTCTACCTCAGAGTACGTATCAAAGTTGGAGTCTGTTATACAACTTCTTGATATTCTAGTGATGTATCCGGATTCAGCCTCCCCTGCAGCACAAACAAGGTTTAAAGGGACTGTACGCTTAATTTCAAGAGAAAGTCAATTTAAAGAGGAACATGCCAGATTCTCAAGGGTACTTTTTAACCATTTATCTGATCAATAATGCGAAAAGGAATCCTCCTTTTTTTCTTACTAGAATAGTTTTGATTTGTTCTAAGTCTTTCTTGATTAGACACAAGCTTTTAAGGTAGCGTTTTTAATCGAACTCTATGAATGGAGAGCAAGGAGTATGAAATAGAAGGGAGATTTAACTGACGCGGCCTGCCCTACCATATGATTATGCATGCTTTGCAGACGGTACTTCATTTTTTATAAGAAATATTAAGAATAGGTTATTGTATACACGGTAATTGTACATCAGACAAATATTTCTTATTCAAATGAAGTACCGTCTGCTAAGCAGTTATATGGTAGGGCGGGCCGCGTCAGTTATATCTCCCTTCTATTTCTACTCCTTGATGGAGAGTAACTTAACATAACGTTCACATTCTTTTAAAACAAACAAGAAAATTTAAACCAAAGGAAGCCTCAAAAAAATGAGCTCTCCCCTCTAATCCAACGAAATTTTTATCTTGCATATTTTAGAAACCAATCGCTGGAGTCTTTGCCACAAAATCTAATTTCCTAACTGGCGGTGTAAAACTCAATTATTTCATACTAGATTATTTTAAATCTAAGGTCTACGACATTGGGTTGTAAAAGTGAGAATAAAAAATAGTTTGTAGCAAAGATCAACGATACTTCCTACAGTAGTTCTGATCTTAGATGGGAAATAAATTTTTATGGATTTAAGCAAAGAAAAGATGGTGGCGAGGAGAAAAATTATGCTTTCAGAAAGAGCAAACTTTCTAAAATTAGCCAACATGAATATATTAAAGTTAACAAACAAACAGGGGATTATATTTTCAAATCAACCCCCCCCCCCCAAGACGAAACTAATTTTAATCCTTAAAAAAATGTTCAATGTTATTTTTTCTAAAAAGTGGGGATTTTGACAATATATATAACCCTGCAAGGAAACTTTGATCATTACACTAGCGCCAACATGAAGTAGTGAATAATTTGTAAATTACAAATACTTGGATGTTAATAATGCAAATTAGTTACTATTGGTCTTAATTTTCTATTTACATTCGCCATTCAACAACATTCGACAAAACGTATATTTTCCCCATTATCAACATTTTCTAAAATCCAAAAAACTACAATAACTTTTAAAAAGTGAATTTGAATTTAATCTTTTCTTAATGATAATTTTTTTAAATATCTATTGTATAACAATTAAAATACACCTTCAAAATAACAAATATGCGTGTATAATAAAACAGAGCGGTACAGTACATATAGGAACCGTGCGACACAACCGTACTGTACAAACAGGTTGACCAGTTAAGTACAACAGGGCGGTACTGTACAAACAGGTCGATCAGTTAAGTACAACAGGACGGTACTGTACAAACAGGTCGATCAGTTAAGTACAACAGGACGATACTGTACAACAGGGCGGTACTGTACAACAGGCCGACCAGTTAAGTACAACAGGGCGGTACTGTACAAACAGGTCGATCAGTTTAGTACAACAGGGCGATATATTTTATATTTTTTGAAAACATTTCTACGGAAAAACATGATCTGACCTGGAAGGTAGGATTTCTTCTGAACTGTGACAAAGTACACGTGTGTAGAAGAGTTGAACCCGTATCTGTAATCTACAAGGAAATGATCGCGATATTTTACATCTATCCTCATCAGCGACTGCTTCGAGAACGTGTATTCGGCGATCGAGAGATCGTACAGATTTCGAGCCGAGATCGCGGGTACATCGTGTCTACAGCATTCAGAAATTACTTCTCTTTAAATCAGAAAACAAAAAGGCCGCCAAAATTATATTGTTCTGATCAATTTCCTAATATTTATTAAATATTGGATCAATTTAACTCTTTTACTTTTCAAGAAGAAGAATATTTTTTATCTTTATTCTTGTTCGAAAAATATTCAATGAATAAATTAATAGATATCTTTAAAGATTCTTGATTAATCGATAAAGTGTCAAAACTTTTGAAATTGTTTTGATTTAGTCAAGTTCATGAATGCCTGTATTCTCCATGTGTGGTAAATGTTGTACCAACGTACAGTACATCACTATTCGACCAGGGGTTGTACCGTTGCGGCCCTAAACAAGGATTGTTATATACAGCTGTCAATCTGTCTAGCTGTCAATCTGTCTAGCTGTCAATCTGTCTAGCTGTCAATCTGTCTAGCTGTCAATCTGTCTATCTGTCATTTGTCTATCTGTCATATGTTTATCTCCTTATCTGTGATCTGTCTATCCCTCTATTTGACTATCTGTCTATCTGTCTATCTGTCATTTGTCTATCTGTCGCATGTATATCTCCTTGTCTGTGATCTGTTTATCCCTCTATTTGAGTATCTGTCTATCTGTGTCTATCAGTGTCTATCAGTGTCTATCAGTGTCTATCAGTGTCTATCAGTGTCTTTCTGTGTCTTTCTGTGTCTATCTGTGTCTATCTGTGTCTATCTGTGTCTGTATGTGTCTATATGTGTCTATCTGTGTCTATATGTGTCTATATTTGACTATCTTTGTCTATCTGTGTCTATCTATGTCTATCTGTGTCTATCTATGTCTATCTGTGTCTATCTGTGTCTATCTGTGTCTATCTGTGTCTACCTGTGTCTACCTGTGTCTATCTGTGTCTATCTGTCTATCTGTCCATCTGTCTATCTGCCTACCTATAAATCCAAAAGTTGACGCCTCTGCATTATTAGCTGCTACGGCATGGTTCAATGTTTCTACTGAATCTGATATATCTGACATTTTATATTTATTACAAGTTCCTTGTTTCACTGATCCACAAGCTAGCAGGGACTCATGCCGGGTGTCCAGCACTGGATAAAAAAATATTTTTTAGTGCGTTGATTTTTCAGTTTTTTCATTTCAGTTATTTCTTAAAATTGAGCAAGTCCGGACGAATCATTATTATAGTTGTTATTATTATTATTGTTATTATTCAAAATCAAGCTTTAGTTCGTCTTTTATTATTTTTCATTCATTTTTCATTTATTTATTTTTTTCATATTTTTATTTCTTCGTTTTATTTTTTTTTTAAGGTTGAGCAAGTCAGGACGTTTTCTATTTTATTTGCAACATTCACCAAACAAAGCTGAATAAGAAGAATAATACCTTCTCATATGAATAATTGAACAAAAACAGTTTTTTTTACAGAATATTTGACAATCTAAACTTTATCAGATGAATAATGGTAAAAAATAAACATTCAATTATTAACACTACAAGTCTTTGTCACAAACTCTGATTCTCAAATCCTTTTATCTATGAATTCTGTAAGATCAAATAATTTAAGTTTAAAATATAAAAGATATCAGGTTGTGGGATTAAAACATTTGAGTTTGTTGCAAAAACTTAATTCCTAATAATTGAAAACAGGCGTTAGATGTTTTGGCAAAAGAAAGCAAAACTTTGGTCTATGCCACACAAAAAAAAACTACCTACCTAACAATTTGTTGTGGTTTGGTATAGGGTTGAGATCATATATTTTATCTGTACCACACCCGGTGCTACCACACAAATGGGAGTCTTCCACTGGACCTGGAAAAAGAAAAATTACCAAAAAAATTTTTAAAACTTTTGCTCCGACGAAAGTTTAAGTGTACCAAAGTTTCGACGACAGTCCCTCTAAGATGTTTATTATTTCTCTAAGGATTGGTATGAATTCCAAAATCCTTCCTGTCCCATTATTATTCCTCCGACAATTTTCCTCTTTACGAGGAAACCCTCAAATTTATTATATACACATAAATATATATTCCCCTACAACCAGAATCCCCCCAGTACACCACGTGAAATACCCCCC
>NW_019397578.1:7854-8678 GCF_000591075.1 Eurytemora carolleeae | reverse complement strand
GGCGTTAGCGTTTGGAGTTGGGGGAGCATGTGAACCAAGTAAAGTTTAAAAATGGAGATTAAAAATATAAAAAAATACAAAATTTGAAAACATCTACTTTTCATCATAACTGATTGTAAAAATCAGAGAAATGAAAAAGATCAAAGAAAGTGTTTTCATGATAAAGTATTTTTTTTAAGTAGAGGTGGTATAACTCAATGATTTTATGAATTTTTAATAAGTGTTCATTAGTATTGAACAAATTAAATACAATTATGAATCGATATTTATTTATAATTGTAGTTTTACAGAAACGACATCAACACATTACCGATCAATTTTTTAAAAAGCAACAAATTTTACTAACAATTTGAATTCATTTAAAGGGACTGTGAGCGTAATTTCAAATGACCCTGCAATGCTCGATTTACAACAGTGCTCCTAAAAGCTATATCTGATCAAGTATAATTAGAACTCCTTTTTTATTTTCAACTAGCTGTAAGGCCCAGGTTGCATGTGAAAAAAAAATTTTGAAAAAATTTGTGAAAAAAAAAGTTTTGAAAAAATTTATTTCAAATTTGCTTAGCCTATAACCCATGAGTGTCTACAAAAAGTTTCAGCCCATTCGGTCCAGCCGTTTGGCCGGCTATACGCAACATATGTACGAATGTCTTGTTTTATTATATAGAGATTGCGGTTTCTCTGAATAATTGACAAGCACATATCAGAATTAAACAATTTTTGAGTCAGAAAAACGACGGTATCTTCCATATTTTTGATCATATTCAGGTTTCAAGGGTACCGTTGTAAATCGGACATTGCCATCTTTGCACGGAGGGTCACTT
>NW_019397578.1:0-7550 GCF_000591075.1 Eurytemora carolleeae | reverse complement strand
TGAACAGGGGGAATTTAAGAAGGGGGGGGGAGAAGAGAAATGGCCTGGGGGAAATGTAGTGTAGAACTAGATGTTTATATAATCTAACTAGAAGAAGCCAAAGGTGAACAAGATAAGGAAATAGAGGAGGGGGGGGGAAGAATATGTAAAAAAAAATTTGCAGAAACTTAATTACATGATTAGAAAGGTTTTGATTATCGCTGTTGGCAACATTTTAAAAAAAATGTGATTTGAACGCAAATTTTTTCTGGCGTGTTTGTAGATATTTTGTCACTTGTAGCCGGACCAAGGAAGCTAAATGTAGCGGATCCGGATCGAGGAAGCTAAAATGAAGCGGATTCGGATCAAGAAAGCTAAAATTTAGCGGATCCGGATCAAGGAAGCTAAAATGTAGCGGATCCGGATCAAGGAAGCTAAAAAGTAGCGGATCCGGATCAGGAAAGCTAAAATGAAGCGGATCCGGATCAAAAAAGCTAAAATGTAGTGGATCCGGATCAAGGAAGCTAAAATGTTCAGGATCCGGATTAATACTAAGAGGAAGAGGGAAGGGTCTTTGAAGTCTCAATTTATTCATTTCGTTTTTTGAATAATTTTTCTAAATTAACATAATCCCAATTTTCTGTTTAATAATTTGTGAATGTATATCATTATATCTTGATAATTCTACAGATATGATAAATTAATTAAAATTTAAATATCTTGATGAAATTATGATATATTTTTAAACACATGCTTTCTCTCTTAAGATATCAATTATCTTAGGAGTATAAAAACATTTTATACATTGAGGATCTAACTGATGAAAGCTAATATTTGAAAATGACAGAATTTACAGAATTAAGATGGATTTAATGGGACTGTCCTTGAAATTTTAAATAACCTTCCATTTACAGAAGGACAAAACCGATTCACAACGGAACCCTTTGAACCATTATCTGATGTAAAATAATGTGAAAGATATCGCTGTTTTTATAGCTTTAAAAGTGTTCAATTCAATTCATATAAAATTAGAAAATGAAAAAAGGGGAGAACATGAATAAGTATATAATTAATGGAAAAATTAGTTAAGGAAAGAGTATATGGAGAAAAAGAATAAAATGAAAGAGTAAAAGAGGAGATATGAGAAAGTGAAA
The DNA here is from genome assembly GCF_000591075.1 of Eurytemora carolleeae. Classification (NCBI taxonomy): domain Eukaryota; kingdom Metazoa; phylum Arthropoda; class Copepoda; order Calanoida; family Temoridae; genus Eurytemora; species Eurytemora carolleeae. Next base: position 6,417 of record NW_019397578.1, on the reverse strand, counting down.
AAGGACGAAGAGGAGAAAAAAGAAAGAACGAAAATAGAAAATGAAAGTCTGAAAGGGGAAGAAAGAATAAAAAGGAAAATGAAAGTCTGAAAGGGGAGAATTGAGAAAGAATGAAAAGAGAAAATGAACGTATGAAAGGGGGAGGGAAAAAAAGAATAAAAAGGAAAATGAAAGTCTGAAAGGGGAGAATTGAGAAAAAATGAAAAAGAAAATGAAAGTCTGAAACGGGGAAGAAATGAGAAAGGATGAAAAGAGAAAATGAAAGTCTGAAAGGGGATATATGAGAACGGATGAAAAAAGAAAATGAAAGTCTGAAAGGGAATATATGAGAAAGGATGAAAAGAGAAAATGAAAGTCTGAAAGGGGATATATGAGAAAGGATGAAAAAAGAAAATGAAAGTCTGAAAGGGATATATGAGAAAGGATGAAAAAAGAATATGAAAGTCTGAAAGGGGATATATGAGAAAGAATGAAAAAAATGAAAGTTTGAAAGGGGATTTATGATAAAGAATGAAAAAGAAAATGAAAGTCTGAAAGGGGATATATGAGAAAGGAAATGAGAATTTAAAGGAAACCCTTGAAGGGAATGAAAATGCAATTTAGGTAAGAATAATGAACCCAAGAATTGGCAGAATATAATTAGGGGAAATTTTACATTTTCCCCAGGGGGGGAGGGAACAGATATAGGATAGAGGGATGGGGAAAACATGGAGGGTGCGAAAAATTAGGGGTATTTACTTTTAAAGAAAATAAATTCCCCCACCGCAAAAAAATCCCATTATGACGGAAAGATTTTTTGGGGTACCTAAATGGACAGCATCAAAAGGCAAGGCCCTTTTTTTAGAAAAGCTTTGATTTAAACATTAAGAAAGTATGGATTTTAAGAGTTTATCGAAAGAATTTTTTTAAGTTAAGATTCACAGGAATTTTTTGTCTATTTTTAGGTATTTAGAAAACTAGAAAAATTGGGGAGTAGTAGGTTCAAATGGAAGATTGGGACTAATAATAGTGCCCCCCCCCTCAACTTCTTTCATATCGGCTTCAAATAAATTAAAACACATGATATAAATAAAGTACGGCTTTAAATAAAGTGGAAGGAGAGAGAAAGAGATTACAGTATAGAAGGGTGGATTAGGGGGGATTGAAGATCATGAGTGAGGGAAATAAGGAGAAAATAAAACGATGATTAACAAGAAGGAAGGATTATGCATTATTAAGATAAATTGAGAATATTCGATTATACAGGGTTACCCACAAAGGATGAGACTGTAAAGACGACCCAAAACTCTAATAATATCTGATGCTTGATGTTTGGCTTTTGCATTCAATTGATGGTTAACAAAATTATTAAGAACAGAAATAAGCCAGTTTTGGCCTATACAAGGAATCCTGAATGGAAGAAATCGACTTAACAAATTCCGTACAATCGTCTCTGAAATCTGTTGGTAACCCTGTACGATATGCAGAGGAAGCTAAGTGATACATCCAGCAGACCTCATAGCTCCACTAGTTTAGATTTTACGCCAAGCATGACATGAGCAAATTTTTCCGGTTACATATAAGAAATTTAAAACATTTTTACTCTGCTTAATATCTCTTCAATCATAGTTATGATTAAAATCAATTTCAATCTTCCATGTAATTTACTTTAGTTTAGCGTGGATAAAGATATAGATCATGGTAATTTACTTTAGTTTGGCGTGGATAAAGATATCATGGTACGCGGGGTGCAAACTGCAGGTGGTATCCATAGTAAAAAAAGAAAGAGTAGTAAAAATATTTTTACAGCCAGAAGAGATCTTGAAAATAATAATGAAGCGCAGAACAGAACGTGAACAGAAACAGAAAGGATTCAATTTGTGAAATAAAAAGGAAAAAAGGGGAAAGGGAAAGGAGGGAGGGGAAAAGGGAAAGGAGGGAGGGGGAAGGAAAAGGAGGGAGGGGAAAGGAAAAGGAGGGAGGGAAAAGGGAAAGGAGGGAGGGAATTAAAAAAGTGTAGGCGGGGGAAGGAAGGAGATAGTTGTGGAGAGGAGGCGAAATGAGGGAGAAAGGAGGGGAAAGGGAGGTATGATTTGGAAGGCAGAAGTAGAAGGGAGAAAAAGAGGAAAGAGTAAGGGGAGAGGGAAGGGGAAAGGTAAAGAGGAAAAGGAAAGAGGAAGGGAGAGAGCTAGAGATGCATGAGAGATATTTTCTAGAAATAAATAAAACAATTTAAAATGCTTGAGCTGACATGAAGGTTGGTGTCAAGTTTATACAACAAGGTAGAAAAACTTGGAAATCATTATTTTCCCAAATTTAAATTTTAACCAATTTTAATCTTAAATTTGGCCAGAGCGTCCTTAAATATTGAAATATTATATTTCAATTTGGAAAATTCCTAATTTAAATCCGAGGAAATATAAACGACAAACACAAGAGAATTTTAGAGGAATATTAAAGAGACTGTTAGAGTTATTTCAAGTGACACTCATTATAAAAAGGTACATGCAAAACTCACAAGGGATCCTTTTCTGTATTGAAAGTGTTTATTTCTGAACATTTCCTCCATTCTCTTTGTAACACGAATCCGCAAGTCATTTTAAAATGTTTAAAAACATGGATATTACAATCATCCTCGATCAGACTAAGCTTTTCAGGGTACCGAGGTGAATCGGACAAGGTACCCTATAAATGGCGCATCACTTCAAATGACGTCTACAAACCCTAAAAATGACTGAACCTATTTTACCTGTTTCTACACGATGCCTCACCCTGAGACTATCGTCCAGCTGGTAAAGAATATTCGTCCCGGCCACATATATCTGCTCGGACAAATCGTCCACCGCCAGGTGGGAAAGATTCGTCCCGGCATTGTGGACGAATTCTCCCACGAGACGACGAACACCTGATGAGGGTGAAAAGTAGAGAAGGAGAATTAGAACCCGCCAACTCATCATTTAACAGAAATCCGCAAAATTCATTCTAATCAGATCAAATCGGATCCGTCAGCGGATTACAGCAATAATCCGCGAATCATCATTGGTGATCCGTGGTTCATCCAATTTTATAGAATAACAAATCACTTTCAAAAGTAAAATCACATTTTTTGATTTTTCTCTCTTCTCTGATGTTTCCGAAAACCCAATCTGAAAATAGAATACGTCAGAATACAAATTATAAGAGTATATCATATTCATATTCAACATATATTTTGAATTTTCCGCAACAACTCTGAACATTAACTAGTTTTTATGTATGTGATAAGCAATTCTGCAAATAAACATTTTGTTGTCCTACATCATATTGGATCGTTTAAAGCTCGATTTTCGGGACTAATCAGAAAATTTAAAAAGAATGAATTGTATAAGGTGAAAACACAAATTTGAATGTAGAAAATACAAGTTGTGCGTATTTTGGCGTTAGCGTTTGGAGATAAATCCAGTGTGATATGGGACGCTCTGAATATATTAAATCTAACCGAAGATGGCTTGTTAACTGATCTAGGAGTAATGAACAACTGATTTTCTAGACCCAAACACGAACTCAAATGTAATATCAATTGCATTTTTAAAACAACATTTTAAGGTTTTATGAGTTTTATTAAACATTTTTATGATAGTATTAGTAATCGTGTTTAAAATAAGTTTTCATTTCATTGCTCATCAAAGCACTACCAAAAAAACAGACTACAGTGTGGTGTTCTCCTTCTGTAGTTTTTGTTATGAATTGAAGAAGTGTAATATCTATAAAATATAGCTCTTTGCTCATGTATATTTATGTGTCAGCTATAGATGGCCAAACGGCTAAACCGAATGGGCTGACATTTCAGCTAGAAATCATTATTTTTAAAAATTTTCAAAAAATGGAAAGATAAATGATTTTGCTGAATAGCTACTTATACAGAAATCTGTGCAGAATCCAATTTAAACTAAAGTAGAATTTCGAGATACATAGATCCAGTGATACAGAGATAGAGATACAAAGAAGATAAAAGATACAGATACAAACAAGAAAAAAATACAGATACAATGTTGTAGATTTGTCAGTACAAATAAATGCGAAAAAATGTAACAAACACGGAACACATGTAACCAAAACATTAAAAATTGGTTTACTAAGTAAACACAGTTGTGTAAACAACATGATAACTCGGACTTCTAAAATAATGTCAATTTTATTGATACTTTAAAAAAATTAATTGTTTTAGCATTGGAAAGTTGGAGTAGGATGGGATCATTGTATGTAGAGTGTTGAGTGTTGAGTGTTGAGTGTTGAGTGTTGAGTGTTGAGTGTTGAGTGTTTAATTGAAATATTGATTCTAATATTTGTATAATGATTTAACATGAATATTATCGCCCAATAATTACTAATATTTAATCATTATATTTACTCCTAACAAACATCAGCAAGGTGTGAAAGTTGAAGATGGGGCCAGATAATTTAATAAAAAATTATATTATAATTAATACCAACATTTATTTTATCAATTCTTTTTTTATGAATTTAATGTTAAACACTATTTTGTTCTTTGCCACAGAAATTATCACCAAGATAATTATTTATATTCACCCTGTACTTTATACCTCTCCATATTCCCTATGCGTAATATATATAATGGTACAAATGAATTAGGTGATAAGTACCTAACCCCCACCCCACCCCAACCCCCCTCCAAAGATAACAGTTTGTGAACTATTGTTAGAAGTGGGTGGGGATCAAAGCAAAGAGGGTTATGTATATACATTGTACATAAGTCAGCATGTAAGTGAGTATAGTATGTGATGTATATACGTTGTACATAAGTCAGCATGTAAGTGAGTATAGTATGTGATGTATATACATTGTACATAAGTCAGCATGTAAGTGAGTAAAGTATGTTTACATGTTTTTATATTTTTCAGCACAAGTAAACAAACATTTTCCAAACATAACATTTAGTTCATCAAGGGAGGAGAAGGGGGGAAGAATCTTGACAGCAAACTAGACAGGAGATGGTAAAATGTATGCGACATCACTCGTACGGCTTTGTGACCTCGTAGCTCCTTTAGTTTTGATTTTGTTGCATATTAGAAATTCAAAACTTTTTGTTCTATTCAATATATTTTAAATATAAGAGGAGTTATAATTGAAATCATATATAATTTCAAACCTAAGTTTAACGAGTCTTGTTTAAATTAAAATAAACGTTAAACTATGTTTTTTGAGAAAAAAGTTTGTGGAAAATATGGATTTACTTATATGTCACCCTATTCTGACACGAATGAGAAAAGGGGGAGGGAAGAGTGGGGTACTTAAAACTTATTGAATTAGTATCAAAGCAAAATTTTAATTAAATTTTAGTTGAATGACACTTGTTTTTTGAAAGTATAAACAGGATACAGAGGAGAGGGGGCAGGGAAATAAAAAGAAATTTGATAAATTTGCAACAACAAAAATTTAAATGTCAAATAAAAAAATGTCGACAAAACAGAAATAATGTAAATAAAGTCGACACAAAGAGAAAGAAAAAGAAGATAATATTTAAAATGTCGAAAAACGGAAATAATATAAATAAAGTCGACTCAAAGAAAAAGAATAAGAAAATAATAAAAAAAATGTCGACAACAGAAATAATGTAAATAATGTCGACACAAAGAGACAGAATAGGAAAAGAAAATTTTAAATGTCGACAAAAAGAAAATAATATTAAAATGTCGACAAAACGGAAATAATATAAATAAAGTCGACACAAAGAAAAAAAATATGAAAATAATATAAAAAATGTCGACAAAACAGAAATATTAAAATTTAACTTCGACACAAAGAAAAAGAATAAGAAAATAATAAAAAAAAATGTCGACAAAACAGAAATAATGTAAATAAAGTCGACACAAAGAGAAAGAAAAAGAAGATAATATTTAAAATGTCGACACAAACGGAAATAATATAAATAAAGTCGACACAAAGAGAAAGAATAAGAAAATAATATAAAAAAGTCGACAAAACAGAAATTATATAAATAAAGTCGACACTAAGAGAAAGAATAAGAAAATAATATAAAAAATGTCGACAAATCAGAAATAATGTAAATAAAGTCGACAAAAAGAGATAGTATAAGAAAATAATATAAAAAATGTCGACAAATCAGAAATAATGTAAATAAAGTCGACACTAAGAGAAAGAATTAGAAAATAATATAAAAAATGTCGACAAAACAAAAATAATAAAACTAACTTTGACACAAAGAAAAAGAATAAGAAAATAATATAAAAAATTTCGAAAAAACGGAAATAATGTAAATTAAGTCGACACAAAGAGAAAGAATAAGAAAATAATATAAAAAATGTCGACAAAAAGAAAATAATAATAAAAATGTCAAAACAATGGAAAAGAATAAAAAAATCATTTTAAAAATATTGACACAGTGGGAAAAAAGAAGAAAATAATATTAAAAATGTC
>NW_019397577.1:56461-70373 GCF_000591075.1 Eurytemora carolleeae | reverse complement strand
TTATTTTGGGATCGAGAAAATCAGCTTTTTTGGGAATTATATTGACCCCTGGCGCTTGGTCGTAAATTACGATTTTAGCTATTGTTTCCAATAAAAGTTAACCCATTTAACTTAGAATTAATCAACAACTAAGCTTAGAACATTCCCGTGAATCTCCCGAGTTCCCCAATCAAAATTAGAGACAAATCGGGCAAAGGGTTCATGAGCTATGATCGGACAAACAAACAGACAAACAGAGATTACAACTTTATATTTATAGATGCCAATAAAGATACTAACCTTGTTTGGATCTAGTTTAGAGAACAGGGTTGTCTCAAAATGTTTCCATATTTCTAACAATGAGGTCAAATCATGAGATGATACTGATTGATTGATGGATTCTAAAACCCTGGAAAGAAAATTCATCAACAGATGGAATAGAAATTAGACAAACAGTAAAAAAGTTGTTGCAACAAATTAGATAACACGAGATATGACATAAAATGAACTAAAAATGATAGGTCAGAAAAATTTGAATTAAAAAAATTTAAGAAAAAATGTTAAAAAAGATTTTTTCCTCATGTAAGCCCAGGAAATTTTTTTATCATTGATAAACTTTTTTCTCCGATTTGAAAGGTGTGATTGTTTTAGAGGTTTTTATTCGTTGAATTGGGGAACATAACAGGGGTATATATTGGGGAATATAACAGGGGTATACATTTTTCAGAATTTTTTATGATTTGGGGAAAAAATCAAAAATTGGTCATTTCAAGGCACTTATTCAATCTTTTAAAATCTTGCTCAATAATTCATTCACTTGCGCAAGTTCAGCGAAATGAAAACCTAAATATGCGTTTTTTTGTAAAAAAAAGAATTTCAAAATGGGGGGGGGAAGAATGATTTTTAGAGAAAATATACACCCCTTGAAAACAATAGACCTTCAGGGAATTTTTGAACATATCTTATACCCAAGCCTGACATTTCTATATCTGTATTCTTTAAAGCAAAATGTGTAAAAAAAGATATTAGAGAAATTCTTATTAATTATCACTTATCAGCAACAAATGCTTAATACCTGTCAACCCGAAATCCTTTTTCCTTCTCATATTTTAGATCGGAATCAAACCATTTCAATGTCGTTACAAATCCACGAAATACCAAGTACTCCTAAAATATTGCGGAATTTTTTTTTACATTTAAATATAAATATAAAGCAACTTTTCTTAAACATAAAATGTGCCAGCAGAGGCGACTTAGGTAATAACAATAGCAATAACAATTACAGTGACAACATAAATAAGAATAACAATAACACCAATAACCATAAATATAACAACAATAAAAATAACAACAATAAAATAACAAATACAACGATAACAATTACAACAAAAAAATAACAATAACCACAATAACAATAACAAGAACAAGAACAAGAACAAGAACAAGAACAAGAACAAGAACAAGAACAAGAACAAGAACAAGAACAAGAAATCACAATAACAATAACTGTGACAATAACACTGACAAAAACAATAACAACAAGAACAAGAACAAGAACAAGAACAAGAACAAGAACAAGAACAAGAACAAGAACAAGAACAAGAACAAGAACAAGAACAAGAACAAGAACAAGAACAATAAATATAAGTATAAAAATAAAAATCACAATAACAATAACTGTGACAATAACACTGACAAAAACAATAACAACAACAACAAAAACAATAACAATAACCACAAAAACAATAACACAAAAACAATAACAATAACCACAAAGACAATAACAATAACAATAACAATAAAAATATCAATAAAAATAACATTCACAATAACAATACCAGTAACAATAACAAAAAAATCACAATAACAATATAACAAATACCTTAACTAATTCGTCTAAAAACTGATAACCTGACATTCTTCTGAAAATATTCATACATTTCCAACCAGATTAAATACTAATTTCACAGCCTTAGATTTATAAAAACATATCATGGCTTTATAAAAACATATCATGGGTTTATAAAAACATATCGTGGGTTTATTGATACAATGATAACAAATCAATATTCTCTATTGGAGAATTTTTTTCTAGTTTAATCATCTTGTTTCTTCCCATATTATCTTGAAGACGAATACGTTTTCTTGAGTTTAATGTCGTCTTGATTATTTCTTCCGATCTTCTTAACATAATCTTATTTCTTGTCACCTCCTGAGTGCATAATATCAGAATATGTATATTTAACGGTACCCTTAAAAGCTTTGTCTGAAAGTATGAATGTGATATTAATGTTTACAATTTTGATAACAGATATTTACAAATCAACTACTTGAAAAAATATAATTATTATTAGAATTAAACACTTATAATCTTAGAAAAATGACAATATCTTCAACAATTAAATTACAATAACATTCATATTTCCGTGTTTATGCTGAAATCAAAAAAATATTTCTAAAAACGAAATTTTTAAAGTAAAAATCAAATAAGTTCGTATTCTAATGTTTCCTGAGAGTCAGTATTTAAAATCTGTGTGTTGGGTTTAAGTGGTTTTGAGTAGAATGTTGAATTATGAAGAATATGTTTCTGTTTACGTCTACACATAGTTAAAGCTGTCCAGCGCTCCAACAGCTTTATCAAGATGGAACTCATCCTAACCTTTAAACTCAACCCTATATAAGTCAATTTAAAAGAATAGAAACCGCTTTGGTCAATTCAGGCCATTAATCTGGTTGACTTCGCCATTTAAGTTTACAAATTAATTTACCATAGTTAAAAAATGTCACTCAAAACTTCGCTGTTTCTTAATTTCAAATGAATGCTGAACATTAACAAAATATAGTATTATATATAGTCCCCTAGTATATAATCCCCTTTGAGGTAAGTACAGTCCCCCCTGAAGGAAGTGCGGTCCCCTCTGAAGATAGTGTGGTCCCCCCTGAAGGAAGTGCGGTCTCCCCAAAAGGAACTGCGGACCCCTCTGAAGATAGTGTGGTCCCCCCTTAAGAAAGTGCGGCCCCCCCTGAAAGAAGTGCGGTCCCCCCTGAAGGAAGTATGGTGTCCTCTGAAGGAAGTGCGATCCCCCTGACAGAAGTGCTTTCCACTCTGAAGGAAGCTGGACAACCCTTGCGGGATGTGTCAAAGTCCCCATGTCAGGAAATCGGGCCCCCATGGAAGAATGTGAGGAAACCCCAGAAGGAAGCTAGACCTCCTCTACTAGAAGATAGGAAAGCCACGATGAAAAGGGCTAATCTTCATGTAATGTATTCCTGGGGTTCCTAGCTTTCGTTTGATATGCATAAAGCCATAGTTAAAACATTTTCATTTTTGGAGGTCATTTAGGTCATTAAGGGTCGTAAGAGGTCATTAGAAGGTCAAACACTGCATTTGTTGCTGCTACTGTATTCCTTGGGTTCCTAGCTTTCGTTTGATGTGCATAAAGCCAAAGTTGAAATATTTTCTATTTNAAGAAAGAAAGAAAGAAAGAAAGAAAGAAAGAAAGAAAGAAAGAAAGAAAGAAAGAAAGAAAGAAAGAAAGAAAGAAAGAAAGAAAGAAAGAAAGAAAGAAAGAAAGAAAGAAAGAAAGAAAGAAAGAAAGAAAGAAAGAAAGAAAGAAAGAAAGAAAGAAAGAAAGAAAGAAAGAAAGAAAGAAAGAAAGAAAGAAAAAAAGAAAGAAAGAAAGAAAGAAAGAAAGAAAGAAAGAAAGAAAGAAGAAGAAAATGTTAAAATTTAATAAAGTTTAATTCCTGTTCCAACTGTGGTCTTGAAACCTTGCTGAACCCAGGAATGTCATCTATGCAGGTTTCACTGAAAATAAAACTTACTATTAAAACAAATCAGAAGAAAATCTGAAAAGACTACCAAAATGGAATCCTCAGATTGCCCTCAGAAGAGAGGATCTATTTCCCCCTTCCATTCCACACAGCCTCTAGCCAGCAGACAGCACACTAAGAAATAAGAAACAATTAGTAGATCTGAGAGGGAATCCGACATGGAACCCCCAGACCGCCCTCAGGGTGCATCCCCTTGCCAGCAGACTGCACCCTACACAATCTACAGGGCCAAGTAAGGACCACCGGTGGATGGCCGATCAACTAACCTGTAAACAAATAAACAAATAAACAAATAAACAAATAAACAAAACTACAAATAAACAAATATACAAATAAACAAATAAACAAATAAATCTGCAAAGTCCAACTAAAGTGCGTTCTCAAATCACTAGTCAAATATGACTAATTTAGAATTTTTGGCGAACCAGATTTATTTTCTTCAGAATAACTATTTTTAAGGCCCAAACTCAATTGTTGTATTATTATTTAGTTACATGAGCATTGAACACATATAAAAGAAGATGAATAGATTTTAATTAACTATTTAATATTTAATATCTTAATTGAAGGACAGAATGACGATAATTATTTAAGCTTCAATGTTTAGATACTACTGTACCTACACCTGTACCTGTCAACTATGAGAGTTTGTAACTGTGTAACGTGTTTCAATGTCTTGAAGAACTTCAATGACAGATGTAACCCTAGTTCACAGAAAACTCTTTAAAAAATCGATAAGTCTAAGTTATTATATTCCATACATTTTTTAAACAAAATTTTAAAGATTAAACATATTTGAGTTTTTTTCCCCTGAAATATCAAGATAGTGAAGATTTGCCAGTTTTTTCCCCGCAAATGCTGGATAGGTAATCTTCTTCATACCTAGAATAAAGTTGGTATTTGTTATGCTTGAAAAGGATTTCTAATTTTCTTTAAATGTCTTGACCCCCTATTAAGGTTGGGAACTTGGGAAGATGAAGTGGGTAGATAGTAGTTGATTAGGGTCAATGGGAGGGCAATCTTGAAATTTATATTTGTTTAGGTTTTGCTTTGTTTCTTTGTCAGAACAGGTGACCCGAATAAGCATAATTTGTTTGCGGTAAATTATGTTATGGACTCAGCCCCCCCCTCCATCTCACTTCTATATTTATTATTAACTTACCCCTGTCAGATATATTAGATTGGTCCAGAATTAGAACTTGTAAAAACTCAAGTTCAGGGATCCAGGATAAAATCTCATGTTCATCGTCTTAAACCAACATTTATAAAAAACCCAAAGTAATTCTAAATATGGTATCTGTGATCATAAAAACAAAATTACAGAAATAAAATAAAAACAATAAAAATTAATTTATAAATGTTTTCCTAATTGTAGATGACTAAGATCAAGTTTGTGTACAGTTTGCAGTACACCTTGTATATTCATCTCAAACTCGTTAAGAACCATTATATTGGATAAGGACAGAGCTCTAAATTCGTCTGTTGACTCACCGTACATTCTAGAAAAAATGTTCATTATACCGGTCGCCGAATTTAAAGAATTTGAGCGGCGGTTTAAATTTAAGCCGCGGTTTAAATATGGTTGGTTTCCTCTTAAAATTGCATCAAATGTTTCCAGATTTAAACCGGCGCTTAATTTAAACCGGGTTTTGGCGGATTTAAACCGCGGCTCAAATTCTTTAAATTTCATCTCAGGTTATGCAATTACTTTAACTTTTCCAATTCCATGCCCCCCTCTCACCTCACATCCTCGTCAAAAATATATTTTCGCCATTTCATCAAGGAAAATTATAGGTTAAATAAAAGTTTTTCTTAAAAAAATCAAGAGAGGAATTTTTTTGTTTGTAATTAAAACCTTACTTGTATCTGAATCTAAAAAAACCCTGTCTTTTCCAAGTATCCTAGATAATATACCTTAGTGCATCCCTGTATCAAGGATACTATACCTTGGTATATCCTTGTATCAAGGATACTATACCTTGGTATATCCTTGTATCCTAGATACTATACTTTGGTATATCCCTGTATCATTGATACTATACCTTAGTATATACCTAGCTGTAACTGTATCAAACATCCCCCCTTATCCCTGTATCCTAGATACTATACCTTAGTTTATCCCTAGCTGTATCTGTATCAAACGATCCCAACTATATCCCATTATTCTATACCTCAGAATATCCAAAGCTGTATCTGTATTATTAAACAACCTGTATCCCTCTATCCTAATTACAATATCTTAGGATATCTATATATGAATCTGTATCAAACAAACCCTCCCCCTGTATCCTTTTATTCAGTATTTTAGGATATCTCTTGCTGGATACAAGACCATAAAATATCCATACCTGTATAGTGTTTATGTATCAAACAATTCCTCCAAACAATACCTCCTGATCCCTGTATCCTGGATAAAATACCTTAGAATATCTATAGCTGTATCTGTATCAAACAATCCCTCCTGTATCCCTGTATCCAGTATCCTTGTTGAAAACTCTGGAGGAAACCCAATCAAACTATCTAGAAACGACAAATAGTTTTGTTAAAGATATCAATAAGATATATAATTTAACCTTCTGAAAGAAATAATTCTATTTCAAATCATGGCGACTCTTTCAGACTTTTTTTGAACAAACATACACGTAAAAGATTAAATCTCTATATGGTGAAATAAAATATTTACAAATATAAAAACTAAAATAAAAGTAAAATTTGTTCATCCATTAAATTGTAAGTTTTGAATTTAAATATCATTATTTTCCAGCTTAATTCTTACCTATATAATTCATATGTTTACCAACGAAAGTAAAGCATTGATCAAAAAGCGAAACAGGATTAAAAAACATTTTTCTGAAATTTCTGATATTTCTCTTTGTTATTTATTCTAAGTTTCAGTTACATTATTAGGCTTCGTTACATAACATACCAACAATATCGTATTATATAAATCAACATTACAATAATATCAATATAAAATACATCTCCTAGGTTGACAAAATCTACATGGACAATAATAAAATTAATAAAATCAAGTTACTCCTTGTGGAATGGTATAAGCTTTTATAACTAAAATTCAATATGAACTAAAAATGCAAATAATCAAACAAAGTTCATTTAAATCGTCATTGAATCCAAATACAGGTAAAATAATATGTAAATATCATAAAAAAGTATTTTTGAAATGGTTATTTTTTTTTTGGGGGGGGGGAGGGGATGACAAAAATATACCCGTTAAAAATATTACAGAATTTTGAGAGAAATCGATGAATCCCCATAAATAGGATTGTACTTGCTATATAAGTCTAACAAAGCTTCCTTATACTTGGCGTGAAGTACTTCTATATCTTCTCTGCTAGGATTAGGAACTTGTTTAACCTGTAAAATGTAGAGATGGGCTCATTTCGTTCGTTTATTGTTCGTGAACGACCCATTTCGAGTTTTTTGCAATCGTTCTAAAAAATTATTTCGCTCGTTCTCAAAATTATCGTTCATTTTCCATCTGTTTCGTTCGTTTCCTAAATGAACGAACGTTTAGTAAAATCGCTTGTTTAGTGAAACAATGATCTCTTTTTTCAATAGGTTTCTTTTCTAAAAAATTTGTTTGTTCAGTAAAAAGACATAGTTTTATAAAATTTTGTTCGAGAAAATCGTTCGTTCAGAAAAACCGATCGTTTTTACAAGCTTTTTTGGAAAATTCGTTTGTTTTGTAAACGACCGAGATAATTTTTACGGTTTTTTTCCATTTTTTTTTTTAAATATCGTTTTTTATTTCTCTGAACGATCCATGAGATGTTCGTCTGTTGTAATTTTTTTTCTAAACGACATCATAGTTGACGAAAAATATCGTTCGTTAAAAAAACGATGCCTATCTCTACCTGTATAGGTTCTCCGACAACAATATTAACAGGTTTCCTGTGCGGGATCAGACCAAAGCTATACTGAAACAGTCCTCGTCCCATGAACAAGACCGGAGCAAACCCAACCATGTTTTTAAACTTCTCCTGAAGGGTATATATCCAGGTCCCTGGCTGAGTACTACGGATATTATAAATGTAAGCCTCGCCGAATGAAAATGTTGGGACAAGTTGGGCTCCATGTTGCAGAGCAATCTTGATAAATCCTTTCCTATAAAATATATATTTTTCAAAAAAATCCTCCTTAATTCTCAAAAAGATTCTACATTCATTGAGTATTTTGAAAGATCATTCCTTTAGTTTAATTTTATGAACGTTATTCTTCAAAATTTATAAAAAAAAAGCGTTTTTAAAAGTTTTAGTTTCATGAACTCTCGAAGTAATCCTCAACATTCAGAGCGGAATGTACTATTCACAACGGTACACGAAGAAAAATATGTTCAAGAATGAATAAAAAATCCATGATTCCTCTTTAGAAGATTGTTTCTTTTAGATTTTGATTCACTATGAGGTGACTTGACGATTTATTGCTGCGAAAACAATTGTTAACACTCTTCAAGCTAAAAGAACGACGATATCTTCAATATTATTAATCAGATAAATGTTTAAATCGTACTGGTGTAAATCTTAAAAAAGGGGAGTCCCTTTAAATTACATGTATTTTAAAAATACTTTTTAAAGAGGAGAAAAATACTATTTGATGCTGGAGGGGGGGGTATAATTTATTTGAAAATATATTTTCCTACTTTCCTTTTATTAAGAACCAATGAGACTTGAGTCTGGGATGCAAACATGCTCTCCTCTGCTCCTCCAACCACTATCACAGCAATCACGCCTCCAGGCTCTTTCATCAAATAGGAAATAGACTCTTTGCTCGCAGATACTCCACCTAGGCTTAGAATCCACTCTCTAGTCAGAGGAAACCAGAAATTTAGGCTCAAGGTGGTTCCATGGATCTAGGGAGGATTAGGTCACGAGGTTGAAATTCAGGGAGGGAGATGAGGCCAAGCAGCCGTAAACCCTGTAGAAAAGTCTTCGAAACTCTGCAGAATCCGTCTCCGAACCCTGTGGAAAATCTCCGAACCCTGTATGAAGCAAAAAAATGTACTAATCAGGGAGAATTTGCACGATTATTCATTTCATTTCAACATATGGCACAGTATTCATAAATTTATTGCAAACAAATGCAATTTTGATCTTATTCACAGCCCCAGTATATGTTTATTTTGTATTCCTATTTTAGAAAACAATTTTGAAATAGACCTACGCAACAACGCACAATATTTGCAGTATTTCAATGATATTTTTCATGAAAATTACATTAACCTTTTTTAATGAAGTTTAGTGCTTTTTTATTTCCTGTTGGAGACTTTTCTACAGAGTTCGGAGATTTTCCACGAGTTCATGGCCACTTGGCCTTCCTCCCTTCATTCAAGCAGATCCCGTAGAATTTTCGAAATTAACAAGGAACAAATTCCGGAAATATTATCTTTTTGAATTGACATTTTAACGTTAAAAGTCAACCCTTATCACACACATATATATAGCCATTATAACATTTAAGGTGTTCGCCTTTGGATGCACATAGAAATAAACGTAAATCAATCAATCAAGGTTTAAAATAAAGTTGTCAGCCCCCCCCCCCCCCAAGAATGCAGGGGTTGATTACGACTCTATATTTAAAAGGCATTATTTAGAAAATAACTTGATTGTTTTAAAACCAGATTCACATCTGATAATATCGATTGTCTTCAGATATTTTGAAGCCCTTTATTTTGTAAAATTCGGGACCCCTCCCTTGAAATTTGGGAATAGTTTGCCGACGTCTGCACCTTCTGTAGCAAATGCTCCAAACATCCCAGAGCAAAGGAGCCCGTGAGGGTGGGAGCCAAAAATATAGTTTTTAGTTTGATCCAGCTCAACAGTTCTAATCAGTCTGATACCAAGGGTTAATATTATTGTTGAGGTTTTTTTTTGCCACAAAAGGAGCTAATGTATAATGACTAAAGAAATAAGGAAAATTGCTGAAATCTGTGTCAAAGATGATTAGTACAAATTAGGATATTTTTGAAAACCTTCTTACTTTAAAAAGTAAAATTTAATCCTTTTATAGAATGAAAAATACTAAGAAGTGCAGTAGTAATCAGAGATAGGTGGAATAAGTTCCGCGCGTTAAAGTTACCAAAAAGTGTACGACTGAAATAAAATTTTAACAACAATGTATTTACTTCCCTTATTGGAAAGTAATTGCAGTAAAATCTCCAGAGAGACCAATTTCTGGCCCATTTCTGAACCCTTTCGGGTCTTCCGCCTCGCACTTGACACTTTCGGTCAAATATCATCCAGGTTAAATATAGTACAGGTATCCACCAATAATTGGTGTAGAGTATCAAATACATAAATATTATTGCTGTCACGGAACCAATTAAAATGGCAAGCATGAACCATAAAGCGACGGATAATGTCTGCAGACGCCGGTCAAGAGGTAACAAAAGAGGTGCAAAGTGAACACCGCAAAATTTCCAAGATTTAAACAAAACCATTTTGAATTACTACATTTATTACATAAAAACGAGCATATTTTTTCTTGAGTTTGGACGTAAAAAAAAGGTGAATCAGCTTTTAAAATGTGTAATTTTGATTTTAATAAGTAATTTAAAGAAGTTAGTTACTCTGTTTGAGCGTCATTTATGTAAAACAACAAAGTTATGTCATGTAAATCAAGATTCATAGTTTCTGAAATGGAAAATTTTTACAAACTTAAACATTTTAATGAAAATAGCACTTGAAAGGCTTCAAATATTAATTTACAGGAGTTTGTTTTCAGATTCAGGAAAATTACAACTATTTGTGCAAGTGCCGCGTTTCAATTTAGATTTTGTGCTTTCTCAACCGACCTACCAGCATATTTTAAAACTCCCTCCTGAAATACAGGGTGTCCTACAAAACATGACATTCAATACATAGTTATTTTAAGTTAAACAAATCTTTCGCTTAATTATATTTTACTTTGAAATCAATTTGAATATAACATGACTCTCATTTATTATTTGTATTGATACTTGGTATCAAACAACTTGACAAATAATGGAAAAAGGCATTCTAAACTATTCACCAACTGTCATGTATCGTGGGACACCCTGTACATTGAAATCAAAAGTTAGATTTAAAAATTTGACAGATGATTATTGTCTTAAATACGCCAGTTAAGTTGGCAAGATTCCGGCTTAGTTCAGTAAAATTCGTAGGGTCGATGCATGAATAGGTCTGTTGACGAACTAACAAATTTGTTTGTCGTCTTTGCTGAGCGCAACCACCGCGTCTCCCAATTTATTGTCCGCGGTCGGTGCGAAAACAATTCAAGTTTCAACAGTCGTTACCAAAGATAATATATATAGATATGCAGGCAGGTAGAAACCTCCTTCCTAAATTGCTTGTAGCAGACAACTAATTTTTGTCCCTCTGAGATAAAGTGCTAGGAGAGACATCTATAGCAAATTGATTACTTTCTTTATTCCTTTCTCCCCCTGCTGCCATCTGTAGGAAATACACATTTGTGTTAAATAAACATACAGTACGCGTATTGCATCCTGTATAGTTCAAGTGTTGCTATCAGCCTATCTGGACCTGTTTGACCAATAAAATTAAATTTCAAGGTAACACAACCATATACAGTACGCGTTTTGCTTATGTTATGATCAGATCAGTTGTAATTTGTCATAGACTCGATGTACTTTTATAGTCATAATTTTTATTTAAATTGCGTTAATTTACGTATGCTGTTCAGTACAACTTGCACATTTTAACTTTGTCAAGTCAAATTCCTACCTCAGTTTTATTTGCAATTGAATAACTTGTTTCATTAAGTACAATATGCAACACTTGTACATTTAAGAAAATAAACGCTTAAATCATGTCTTTTTAAGATCAAAATGTCAATCAACGTGTCTGAGTTGATCCAGGTTTCAAATACTGGATTTAAGTTCGGTAACTTGCTCCAGGATTCAAGGAGCGGGGAATTAAAGGAGAAAATCTACAACAGCCTGATTTGCATGCTTGCTAATTTTACAACGAAGACGGCAGCGCTCAAGAAGGTAATAATTTAGTACTTGGATTATATATGGTAATTAACTAGGGAACGA
Source organism: Eurytemora carolleeae (assembly GCF_000591075.1). Classification (NCBI taxonomy): domain Eukaryota; kingdom Metazoa; phylum Arthropoda; class Copepoda; order Calanoida; family Temoridae; genus Eurytemora; species Eurytemora carolleeae. Next base: position 58,504 of record NW_019397577.1, on the reverse strand, counting down.
TATTAGGATTTTGTACATTTTGTATAATTGATCATGTGGCCGCAGCGCCCGCCCCACAGCCTATCCTAGCCGCGTCGCTCGGCCCTCTAGTCTGTTCTGGCCGCAGCGCTCGTCCCCCTAGCCTTTCCTAGCCGCGGCGACCAGCCCTCTAGCCTGTTATAGCCGCAGTGCTCGGCCCCCTAGCCTTTCCTTGCCGCGGCGTTCGACCCTCTAGCCTGTCCTAGCCGCAGCGCCCGCCCCCCTAGCCTATCTTAGGCGCGGCGCTCGACCCTGTAGTAGCCTGTCCTTGCAGCAGCGCTCGGCCGTTATTCTATTCTATCCTGGCCGCAGCGCAAGGCCCAGAAAGTAACTAAACTTATTCTAATCCTAAAATAAAAATAATAAAAAATATATAATTATTTTTCTGATAAATAAGTGGTCATGTACAAAATTGAGAATATCTTAGGACGGACCCTTATATAAATGAAGATATTTTATAAATTATTTACTTAACTGCAAATTATCAAGTCTATTGTTATTTTTATTGTTTATTGTTGAATAATCCTCAGGAACCCATGTAGAGTTATAATGAGGATGTCTTTGAAGACTTGGAGCTGCTGATGATGGTTCTGATAGACTTTGTAACTGGTAATCTTGCATCAGCATCTCACGGATACTCTCTGAATTTATCATAGCTTCTCTTGAAGATATTCACTGCAGTTGACTGTTTAACTTCTTGTGGGATAGAGTTCCATTTTCTTGGAACTCTCAAGCTGAAGAAATTGTTCCTGATACTGGTTCTGGAGTTTTGTATTTCCAAATTCAAAGGGTCATTAGCCATTCTTGTCACTCTGTTGTGGTTGATGTTTCTAAACCATGTTGCAGGGTTGATTTCACAGAATCCATGAATTATTTTAAATGTTTGGATCATGTCGGCCCGCTCACATCTTTCTTCAAGTGAAAGCAACTTCAACTCAATCAGTTTCTCCATATATGTTATTCCGGTAAGTTCTGATATCATTTGAACAGATCTTTTCTGAACAAGTTCTAGACAATTTGAGTCAGCCTCTGTCCAAGGTGACCAAGCTACTGTACATAATCCTAGGTTGGGTCGCACATAGGTTTTGTACAGATTTACAAAAACATAACGATCTCTGTAATGAAAAGCACGGGAGATGGCACCTAGGATGATATTCAGGGTTAGGTTAGCTTAAAACACTTTCTGGGCTGAGTGTTTTGAAATTGAGCATTTGATCTATTCCCATTTTACTATATAGAATATGTACATTTCAAATTGCTACGCGCACGCACATATGTATGCCTGGATCCTAAGTAAAGCTTTAGTAAGGCCTAAACCAACCATGGACGCTGATGTAAACTTACTTTCATTTCTTTCTTAATAGATGACATTCGTGTAAGTAATTATATGAAATCATTATAAAAATTGTTCTTATCAATGTTATATTGTTGCTATATTACTTCAATCTATTTCAGTTAAACATCCAAACTCTCTTCTAACAAGTAACACCAAATGAATAAAGAATTAAAAAAAAAACACAGTTTATATAGTGAGAGTAGTTTGAAACCGGTCATTCTAAAGAAATCAATACACTGAGCGCTGCGGCTAGAATAGGCTAGGGGGCCGAGTGGCGCGGCTAGGACAGGCTAGGGGCCGGTCGCTGCGGCCACATGGTCAATTATATCTATGTCTTGTAAATAAGATCCATAAACAAAAATGATAAGGGGGGTCCAAAAATCGTATATTAGGAAATTACTGGCCGAGCTCTGCGACTAGAAGCTAGGGAGCCTAGCGCTGCGGCTAGGCCATGCTAGGGGGCCGGGCGCTGCTTCCACATGACCAAGTTTTGCCATGTGTGTCTTTTTTAAAAAGAAAATCGTATACTAGGAAATTACACTAGTTGTAATACTTAAATAAGAACCTTTCTACAATAAAAAGATAGGAATTTTTCAAATGGACATATTTAAAACAGAAAACAGTCCAAACTATTGGTAGTTAATAAGAGAACGCTTTCTGGACCCCTTTCCATTTTTTTTTTTAAATAT
>NW_019397577.1:0-56366 GCF_000591075.1 Eurytemora carolleeae | reverse complement strand
TAGGCTTGTCTGGGGGGTCCAAAAGCGTTTTCGAGTACAGTCCCCCACCTTTTGGGGTACCCCACTTCATGCTTTCACAAATTTGTAAATGAGTTTCAATCTATTCTTAAAACTTTTGTAATTGAAATTAATTTTATTTTCGCTTTTAACCGAATTTAACAAGTTATAAATTTTAAAAACGTGTTTTTTATCATAAACCACATTTACGCTATTTTGGTTTATAAATAATTAACTCTTTGCGAAACCCTAAATGTTTTACTGTTAACTTTTCGTTGTATCGCTTAGAGCCAATACTGATTTTTATAATAATAATAATTCTAATTACTGAATGGCTTGGTTTAGCCATTTCTCAGTCGAGCGCTGCGGCCTTTATTATTGTCGTTGTATTTTAGTTAAGTGGTTTGCTACGTGATGAAGAAGAAACTGATTTGCTGAGATTTTCTCCTAAACTGTATCCGGCTCTGACTAAAATAGTTACCAAAACTACAGAGCTAGAAGCAAACAGGAACTAAAGCCAACTAACTAGTTTAGAAACGCCGCTTAAGACTCAGGGGATTAAAAATCTAATTAGAATCAGTGAACATGAATAATAACTTGACATCTCATCATTGGTTTGATCGGTGTAACAATAGCTGCTCCACATTAGACTTCCCAACTGTCCATTGGCGGTTATTATTGATGGAGAATTGAGGACTTGGTCTGGATTTTTACGTAACGATGATTGCCGTATTATAGTTTTTAATATTGCAATTCCTGGTTTGCATAATAGATGAAAGACACGATGTCAAATGGGGAAGGGGGTTGGGCGTATTAAATTCCTAAAATAATCAATTATGATTAGTTATTTTGGTTTTATTGGTTAGAAAGTTGGCGGCACAATGTGTTGGAATTATTTTAAAGCATGCTAGTAAGTATTTAAATGATTATTCAGACTAAAAATGAAATCTTAAACGATGAGGCGATTCAAACTTTATTTTTCATGGTTTATAAATCACTTGCTTAAAGGCTCTGCGTCAAAAATTGATAAAATATTAATAATTCCAATTTTCTTTAGTCTATGTTAACCCTAGGGTATATATATGAGCGAAAAGGTTATATAGATTGCTTTAAACCTTTAAGACCATAAGCCAATATGTTTGTTTTTTATTTTTTAGGTTCATTTTTCAAGCCTGTCGAGGCAGCTGTTGTGAGCAGGGTTCAGATATTTTTCTTGGAGGGGGGAGGGGGTGGATTGAAAATACGAAAGAAAATATATACTATTGGTTTTTTATTAATAACAATTAACACATATTTTATTTAGATACTGGAGGGGATTTCCAGAAAGAGGTTTCAGCCTCTGTACCATCTCTACTTGGAGCTGTACTAAACTCAGGTAAACAGGTTTTAGCCTCTATACCATCTCTACTTGGAGCTGTCTAAACTCAGGTAAAGAGGTTTCAGCCTCAATACCATCTCTACTTGGAGCTGTACTAAACTCAGACAAAGAGGTTTCAGCCTCTGTACCATCTCTACTTGGAGCTGTACTAAACTCAGGTAAAGAGGTTTCAGCCTCTGTACCATCTCTACTTGGAGGTGTACTAAACTTAGGTAAAGAGGTTTCAGCCTCAATACCATCTCTACTTGGAGCTGTTTTAAACTCGGGTAAAGAGGTTTCAGCCTCTATACCATCTCTACTTGGAGCTGTTTTAAACTCAGGTTTAGAGGTTTCAGCCTCTATACCATCTCTGCTTGGAGCTGCATTAACTCAAGTTACGAGGTTTCATCTATTTTTTTTATCCATTATTTTTAAATATACAATAAGGGTTGAAAAATTATAATTAAAGGAATTTTAAAAATGGAGAAACAAAGGGAATTTCGGAAAGAAGTTCAGAAATAATCAAGAGCTATTATTATTATACAAATCTGGTATTTTCATAGAGAACGATTTGAACCATTCCCCCCCACCCCACCCCTCCCCATCAATTTACATGTATCTCATATGTAACACATGGATATAATTGGTCATGTGGCTGCAGCGCCCGGCCCCCCAGCCTGTCCTGGCCGGTCCCAGCCGCGGTGCTTGGGCCCCTAGCCGGTTATAGCTGCAGCGCTGGGCCCAGAAATTGTGTTAACCTAATTTAACCTAACCTTTACCCTAAAATAATAAAAAATAAATAACAGAAATTTTGCTTAATAAAGTGGTCATGTACGAAATTGATAGGGGTGGGGTCCAAAATCGTTCTCTTGGACAGATAAATCTGTATTTGGTTCTAATGCGATACAAAAATTAGCAGTACTGATCACAAATATGCACATTAGGTTAAAAAATATTTAGTTTAGATTACGTAGCGTTTCACTAAGTAGTTCAATCAAAGACACACTAATTATTGAGTTGTGGTATTACAATTATTATCAACTTTGAATTCTGAAAAAAAAGACGAGAGCAGGTACAAAAACTAGGAATTATGAGACCAAAACCAGCAATGTATACGTAAGTAAATAAATTTCAATTATATTCGGCAGATTAAATTTGCTGATTAAATGAGTTTTAGGAATTTAAAAAATGGCACATCAAAGATGAACATTTTTGGGAATTTCGGAAAGAAATTAAGAAATATTCCGGAGTTTGGTCCGAATCCTATTAACGGATCAAGGACCCGAATTTGCATTTAACTGGGTTAGAATGGATCCTAATTATTCCTTGAAGAATTATTGATTAAATACTCGTTGATTATTAAATTATTTGTCAGGAAACATGAAGATGTGGTTTCCTCTGTTGTCGGATATAATGGAGAAATTCCCTGGTGCTTGCGGAGCATTCAGGTAACTTCTGCTTGAGTTGCGCAAACATCGCGCTAGTATCTCATTTTGTATTGAACATTTGTACTCAGTGTCATCTTTCAATCACAAAACCATGTTGAACATTTCGATACAGTATTTGTTCCGACCGGATCGTTAGGGATCTGAAGGGTTCCATGTAGGCTTGTCTCTCATTCCGGAATTTACACTCAACTCTTACATCTTACTCTCGATCCATATAATTCCATTTCTGATCCCAAATGGGATCGGGGTTGAAAGTACTTTTAGGGGCATGAAAAAACACTTTCTGTGGCATTGTAAACTTAAGCAAGCTTAATGTGTACGTGTACTACACTTCAGAAATGTGTACTGCATTTTGGGGTGTTAAAAAATGTAAATATCCGTTATCGATATAAGAGATAAATTATGATACTCCCTTGCAGTTTACATTCTGAAGTATGGATTTTTTTCTATAACTTGACATCATACTTCCAGCTGTTTACAATATCAACATGGTTAATTGTATCAACATTTGGGATCGTATTGAATGAAATTATATGGACCCCTTAACGAACCAAGTAAGAATCAAAATAAAATGACAATTCATTGTTGCTTTTATGATTTTCCCTCTTTCTCTAGCTTCCATATGAACTCCGCGGAAACTACGCAATCACAGCAAAATTTTGTATTTTTCAGATTTTTAAAACGTCATTCTTTTTAGGAAATTTTGTTTATTATGAAATAAAAACGTTTTAGAATTATTAAATTCGCCAAAGTTTTCCATTTCAGCTGTATAAAAGAAAGAAAAAAAATTATTGTGTAATGTTTTAAGAACTTGTGCATAATCCTATTTATTTTGAATCAAAATGAACAATGGTTTATCGGATTCACAATGGTACCATTTTACCCTAGAACTGAACATGGGGAAGTTTCGTCGCTGTTCCACCCTTAAAAGTGTAAAATTCTGAAAATTAAAACTTTGTTTCTGATGCTTTAAACCGCAAAAAAATCTCTACAAGAAATTAGAACCCTTCTAATAGAAAATAAAGGATATCTTTATAATCTTTTATTAGACGGAGGTTTAAATTATAACAAATTTCACATTTAAAAACGTCCACAGTCTCTTGAACAAAATGTTTTTTAGAGGTCAGATATTGAGCGCGCTGGTAAACCTGATTGGAACCGGTTGTATCCGCCGTACCGACCTGGGTCGCCTGGTCTGTCTGTACGCCCAGGTTGGAGGCGGAGGGAAGGAAGGCGTGGAGCATACTAAATCCTTCAGCACCACCTGGAAACTGGTTTTCAACACAACAACAAACCTTCTAAACGAGATGTTCAAGTTTGTTCAGGTATATAAATTTTTTTAATATTTATTTTAAAAAAGAATATTTTCGACTTTTAAAAGTTTTTAAAGTGTAAATGGTTCAGAATTCTCCATGGGGGTTTTCCTTCATTTTCCAGATTTGATCAATTATTTACATTAAAGGAAGCCGAAAAACCGGTTGTTACTGGGGACAGGATGTCACTACCAGTCGTCAGCGGGTCAATGGCCGGTCAACTTTTAGCCCTTTCGCAGGTAGCTTAATATTTTTAATCATTCATTTCAAATCTAGAAATAAAAGAGGCACCGTGACCATTATGAGGTAACATATATCAACTTCTCACTTGGAAAATAGGATGCACTTTCTCCGAGCCTTTTATGATGCGCGCACGTCGCATGTTGCAAGTGAGCTATTGAGGACGCAGATGATTTTGGTGTGCATGCGTTAAAAAGAAACATTTTTCTTCTTTATTAATACTCTATTGAGGACGCAGATGATTTTGGTGTGCATGCGTTAAAAAGAAACATTTTTCTTCTATATTAATACTCTATTGTGAAAAATTAATTCGTTTTTTCAGATGCACTCTATTCTTGTCGTCTTTTCTTTTAAATATTGTTTTTATTTTGATTTTTTTTAGTTTGCTGATTTGATTGAGATACTGTGTAGCTTACTCACTTACAGCTTTCCGCAGGTAAAAATTCAACAAATAAGAATTTCAGTCAAATATTTAAGAATCTTCTATTCAATGAAATGTAAAGGGTAGTACGAGTAAAGAGTTATAATGACAATTTAATGTCGGGATAAAAATTCCATTGTTAGTCAATAATATTAATTTTAAACGTTGTGTAAAGTCTAATAATTAAGCCCATATTACTCCAGCATACAATTGTACCCTACCCACCAGGGGTTTATATTTTTCAGACTTCCCCTCCAGGATGATTGAGGAGAGGGTAATGAAAAATAGGACATTGAAATGCAACTTTTTTTCATGCTTTTTATTTCCACAATCTAGCGAATATAACCTTAAAAAAATACGCTCCGCGCTATCACACGTATCTTCAGGGGGGGAGTGATTTTTCGAGAAATATAAACCCCGGACCATCACTTATGCCTTTATGATAGGGGAATACATTTTTGAATTTTATATTTGAGTTTCTTTTCGTTTCCAAAATTTTAAAAATGTTTAGGGAAGAGAGATAAGATGTGAAGAGATCCTGAATTTGATAATGCGAGTACTCTCTGTTAATTCTCAGAATCTCAAGGTAGGTCTTAGAACGAATTGTTCACCTAAAGAGATTGTTAGCAAGGGTACCGTTGGGAATCGGGCATTGTCATCTTTGTTTGGTTGGTCACAAATTACGCTTACAGTTCCGTTAATCCAAAATGAACTTAATATTCCAATTTTAAAAGAAAAACACAACTAAGCCTATCAAAAGATAAGTTCTTTGATCGAAATGAAATGAATAACTCAACAGATTTATCAAAAACTTTTATATGAAAATCGGAAATGTTAAAAAAAAAATATTTTACAAACATCTGAAACAGATATTTTATTTACAAGCTCAAATGAGTTTCTGTTCTAAAATAAGATTTGTAAGACATGACTTATGATGTATTTGGTCTTACCTCTTCCTATCCGGTAATGTATTGTTATTGCGGCCTGTCCGATTCTCAATGGTACCTTTTAAACCTCTAGTTGAGTAACAATGAGGAAGATATCGTAGTTTTTATCAAAAAAGGTGTTGAATTCTGTTAATACCTTTATTGCCTCTGAAGCAAATATGTCAAATTGTAAATAGTTAAAAGTTAGAAAACCTGAACAACTCATCATTTTTTCCTAATACAAAGGTTTGAAGGGTACCAGACACACCACTCTTCACATGGAGGATTGATTTAAAAAACAGCTACTGTCCCTTTAATTTGAATAGTATCCCTGCTAGGCTGATATTTAAATATCGGATACTGTTCGTTTAATCTGAATAATATTCCTCCTAGGCTGATATTTAAATATCGGATACTGTCCCTTTAATCTGAATAATATCCCCGCTAGGCTGATATTTAAATATCGGATACTGTCCCTTTAACTTGACTAATATCGATCCTAGGCTGATATTTAAATATCGGATACTGTCTCTTTAATCTGAATAATATCTGTGCTAGGCTGATATTTAAATAATGGATACTGTTCCTTTAATCTGAATAATATCCCTGCTAGGCTGATATTTAAATAATGGATACTGTTCCTTTAATCTGAATAATATCCCTGCTAGGCTGATATTTAAATAATGGATACTGTTCCTTTAATCTGAATAATATCCCTGCTAGGCTGATATTCCAGAGTTAGATGTTCTTCGACTTCTTCTTCCAACCTTTCATCTTCATACTTTCAATCTTCTCAAGGTTGGTTCACTTAATTAATTAATTATATATATCTGTACATAATATATATACTTTGCTTGTCTTGTCTGTTTGCATCCAATAAACGTCAAAACGGCTGAACCGATCGTGCCCAAAATTTGTGTGAACCTGAAATGACCCCCAGGGAAGTTTTATGAATACTCAAAAACAATTGATTTTCGTAAAATATTGAAAAATCCACGAAAAAAAAATTGTAAAATATTAGACAGTATTATTTTTGTTTTATTGAGAAAATACTGAAAGAATTAAAAGTTAAAATAGAAGATGGGCTCGGAGAGCCCAAAACACCGAGTGTTTGTAAAATAAGAAGTTTGGTTCTATTAATATTTGTAATATAAGAGATTTGACTCCATGTATATTTGTAAATAAGAAGTTTGGTTCTATTAATATTTTCAAAATAAGAAGTTTGGCTCCATGAATATTTGTAAATAAGAAGTTTGGCTCCATTAATATTTTGTAAATACGAAGTTTGGCTCCAGTAATATTTGTAAAATAAGAGATTTGACTCCATGAATATTTGTAAATAAGAAGATTGGTTCTATTAATATTTGCAAAATAAGAAGTTTGGCTCCATGAATATTTGTTAAATAAGAAGTTTGGTTCCATTAATATTTGTAAATAAGAAGTTTGGTTCCATGAATACTTGTAAAATAAGAAGTTTGGCTCCATGAATATTTGTAAATAAGAAGTTTGGCTTCATTAATATTTGTAAAATATGAAGTTTAGTCCCATTAATATTTGTAAATAAGATGTTTGGTTCCATGAATATTTGTAAATAAGAAGTTTGGCTTCATGAATATTTGTAAATAAGAAATTTGGCTCCATTAATATTTGTAAAATAAGAAGTTTGGCTCCATTAATATTTGTAAATGCGAAGTTTGGCTCCATTAATATTTGTAAATAAGAAGTTTGGCTCCATGAATATTTGTTAGTAAGAAGTTTGGCTCCATGAATATTTGTAAATAAGAAGTTTGGCTCCATTTATATTTGTAAAATAAGAAGTTTGGCTCCATTAATATTTGTAAAACAAAAAGTTTGGTTCCATTAATATTTGTAAAATAAGAAGTTTGGCTCCATTAATATTTGTAAAATAAGAGATTTGACTCCATGAATATTTGTAAGTAATAAGTTTGGTTCTATTAATATTTGCAAAATAAGAAGTTTGGCTCCATGAATATTTGTAAATAAGAAGTTTGGCTCCATGAATATTTGTAAATAAGAAGTTTGGCTCCATAATATTTGTAAATAAGAAGTTTAGCTCCATTAATATTTGTAAATACGAAGTTTGGGCTCCATTAATATTTGTAAATAAGAAGTTTGGCTCCATGAATGTTTGTTAGTAAGAAGTTTGGCTCCATTAATATTTGTTAAATAAGAAGTTTGGTTCCATAATATTTGTAAAACAAAAAGTTTGGTTCCATTAATATTTGTAAGATAAGAAGTTTGTGCCATTTTCAAGGTCTAGGATAGAACCAAGAATACCAATACCTTAGATCCACAGGTATTCAAACTATTAACATTAAGATGGGCATACATCTTTCACCAGCGCACCTCGTTTATACACTAGAGTCTTGCTTAATCTTATTTATTTAGTCTATAGATACAGGAACAAGAGCTCTAAGCCGTGAAACTGAAAAACACAAAATCAGTCACGGTTAGATCATTTATATTATGAATATTAAATAAATCGTAAAATAATAAACATGTATAGTTAGCCAATAAAATTTGCTCCAGGTGTGTAATGTGAATATTTCATGACATATTAATGTGATTTAAAAATGCACTTACAAAGTTGATTAGGCCGGAGGTTAACAGCTCTTTAGATCTTAGCCAACATATCTCGTACACAACTAAAAATATCACGGTGAGTTCATTTGAAAGATTAGCCTTTAACTTTCAATATGTGTTTTCAATTGTTTATAACTCGAAAGAATAGTTCACACTCATCACAAGAAACTAATATGTACCTATTGTTATCTCGACAGAGACTGGGGAATAGAAGGTACAGGTAAGATCAGCTTAAAGGGTTACAGGACTTGATCTAGCACTCAGGGTTGATAGGGGAGATATCTAAACAGGATTAAATTAGTTTATTTAATCCTTTGAGTAACTAGTTTCAATCTATTGATCATCACCTTTTATAATTCAGCTTTATCTTCAAGCTGTTAGGTTTGGAAAGAAGTGTAGTTCTACTTCATTCAAGGAGAGATGGCAGCTACGGCGGAGAGATGGCAGCTACTGAGGAGAGATGGCAGCTACGGCGGAGAGATGGCAGCTACGGCGGAGAGATGGCAGCTACGGCGGAGAGATCGCAGCAACGGCTGAGAGATGGTAGCAGCGGCGGAGAGATCGCAGCTACTGCAGGTTCGTGATGATGAGGATCTGAGCAGCAACTCAGATCAGAGGAACCAGGCTTATCTGAAGATAAACCAAAAGTTAAATGAAATTCCAAGTCAGCTTAACTGGAGTTTCTCAATTGATCACCTGTTTATGTTTAGAGTTCAGAGTTCAGATAGAACAGGTGGTGACACGGGATTATTAACTGAATTCACTTTTATAAACATCGATTGATTTATCAGTTTTGAACAGAGCTTTAATGTTCGTTGAAAATCATAAAACAATTATTTAGATGTTTAATAAACCTTGAGTGCACAACCTGGAGCTAACAGGACATTCTTTTAATAAAATACAAAGCTATCCCATTATGTTCTGAAACATAAGGGCCATTAGATGTTTGTTTAAATATAAGTTTTTTAGAAGTAAACTTTGAGAATACATATATAGGCATGTAATATAAAATTCTTGTTCTCAGGTTAAAAAGTCCAATAAATATAGTTTTCAGGATAAAACTCATAAATGTAGAATAAATATTTGTAGATAGAGTATTAAAATCTTGAATGCTTCTGGAGGAACACTTGCAGAGTCTCATGCTTCGTGAATCAACCTGAACAATAGTCATATAAAGATCTCCAGATCTTACAAAGTTTGGCTCCATTAATATTTTTAAAATAAGAAGTTTGGCTTCATTAATATTTGTAAAAATAAGAAGTTTGGCTGCATTAATATTTGTAAACAAGAAGTTTGGTTCCATTAATATTTGCAAAATAAGAAGTTTGGCTCCATGAATATTTGTGAATAAGAAGTTTGGCTCCATTAATATTTTTAAAATAAGAAGTTTGGCTCCATTAATATTAAAAAGAAAAGGTTTGGCTCCATTAATATTTGGAAATAAGAGGTTTTGCTTCATTAATATTTGTAAATAAGAAGTTTGGTTCCATTAATATTTGAAAAATAAGAAGTTTGGCTCCATGAATATTTGTAAATAAGAAGTTTGGCTCCATTAATATTTTTAAAATAAGAAGTTTGGCTCCATTAATATTAAAAAGAAAAGGTTTGGCTCCATTAATATCGTAAAAACAAAAAGTTTGGTTCCATTAATATTTGTAAAATAAGAAGTTTGGCTCCATTAATATTTGTAAAATAAGAGATTTGACTCCATGAATATTTGTAAATAAGAAGTTTGGTTCTATTAATATTTGCAAAATAAGAAGTTTGGCTCCATGAATAGTTGTAAATAAGAAATAAGAAGTTTGGCTCCATGAATAGTTGTAAATAAGAAGTTATTATTTAAATGTTAATGTAGTGAATTAAATGGATGAATTAATGAATGAATTAGTGATTTGGTGAATAAAGTTATGAAATTGATTTGATCAAATGAAGATGATTTTCTCCCAGAGATTGCAACAATAACAATATTTTGTTAATCCAGGGACTGATTGTGTGTGTTGAAGACAATATTCTCCTAGATATTGCAACAATAACAATATTTTGTTAATCCAGGGACTGATTGTGTGTGTTGAAGACTATATTCTCCTAGAGATTGCAACAATAACAATATTATTTTAATCTAGGGACTGATTGTGTGTGTTGAAGACCATATTCTCCTAGAGATTGCAACAATAACAATATTTTGTTAATCCAGGGCCTGATTGTGTGTGTTGAAGACCATATTCTCCTAGAGATTGCAACAATAACAATATTATTTTAATCTAGGGACTGATCGTTTGTGTTGAAGACGATATTCTTCCGGAGATTGCAACAATCAATAATATTATCATCAAATCATTTGACACTAACAAATCTAATAAAGTAAGACATTTTGAAATATTTTTATTTTCCAAATTTAAATTGGATTTTTTTGCGAAAAGAATTTTAAAAGACCTATCTTCTGCCGAACTAACTTTTTTTTAATGGTGCACTACTTTTTTTAGTTCTAGAAAACTACATTAAAAAATTAAGCGAAATGTTGGAGTTAAATTCAGCCTTTTCACATCCCTAAATCCTTGATTTTTAATTTTAGTTTAACATAGCACTAAAAGAATAACAAAAACCAAGTTTATGGCGAAGACTAAATTTTAAAAACGACCTCTATTAGTCACTAACTAATTTCATGAAAGGTCCGGGAAGCTTTGTACTCTGTACTCTCAACATACATTGAGATATTGGGACCTGCAACAGGTATAGCAAAAAAATGGAAGGGTTTCCTTCAAAGATATATTTGTTTGAATTATGATGAAGGGATACAAAACGACCTGAAACTCTGAAAGTATGACGTTTTCAAGGTTAAATTAAGTGCTTAAACTACGTGCAATGAAAACAGTCTTTTTATGGCTTTTTATTGATTGGGCAAAAAAAAATTTCACAATTGTAGGAAACCCCAAATTTGTTTAAATGATTATATTTCTTAGATAAAAGATTGGAATACTTTTTGAAATATTATATTTTTGAATTAAAGATTTGAAAATTATCATATTTCTTTAATTAAAGAAAGGAAAATTATTTGAAATATCATATTTCTTGAATTAAAGATAGTAATATTGTTTGATTTATCATATTTATTTGAAAAAGGATTTGAATATTGTTTAAAATTTCAGATTGCTTGGATTAAAGATTGTAATATTGTTTGATTTATCATATTGCTTGAATTAAAGATAGGAAAATTGTATGAAATATCATATTTCTTGAATTAAAGATAGTAATAGTGTTTGATTTATCATATTTGTTTAAATAAGGATTGGAATATTGTTTGATTTATCATATTTTCTGAATTAAAGATAGGAAAATATCATATTTCTTGAATTAAAGAATGTAGTATTGTTTGATTTATCATATTTATTTAAATAAGGATTGGAATATTGTTTGAACAGAATCCTGCCTCATATTGCTCAGGATACGACTCCGTATCAGGTATCCAGCTGATTTTATCATTTAAAATTTTTTTTGTTGGATGTTAATATTGGATTTTTTATCTTTAGTAATTAATTGATTTATTGATTGATTAAATTTTTTTTAATGGTTTGGGGAAAGTTTAAGAAAACAATCTTGAGATATGTTAGAAGATAAAAAATTATTTATTTTATGTTTTTAAAATATTTTTTTCTGTATTTGTTTGATATCTTTGATTGATTGATTGATAATCTTTATTAGGAAAAGATTTTGTTAGGATCAAATCAGCATAAGGGAAAACGAAGCAAAAAGAAGCATGTAAGTTATTTTACTTTTCGCTGGAATAGTTTATTTGATTTGGTTTCCGGAACTAAATAATTTTATAAATTATATGAATAAATCTTTCCATACACCTCAAAACTTATTTTGGATTTGTCTCTAATATTATTAAAAGTTCGTTCTAAAGTGAAAAATGTGACCCTAAAAATAAAGATTAAAATGATCATATTTACAACGATACCTTTTAAATGAATAGTCTATCTGAGATTTCTGAGTTCTCTATAAAAAACGTGACTTGCTGATTTCTATGGAAGATGAAAGGAAAAAAACTATTTTGTTTTTTTTTAATAACCCTTATATGAATTATTGTTTAGACTGGGGGTGCAGGTGTAGTTCCTCCAGTATCCAGGGTTCATTTAAACCTTTCTCTCTGTTCAGCAGCTCTTCATTTTATTGGTAAGTGTGTTCAGCTTATAGTTCATTAAAACTTTACTCTCTGTTTAGCAGTTTACAATAAAAAATTGGACATCTAAAGACAAGTTTTTAAAATTCAGTTTACTTTTTACCAAAAATTATTTTATTTACTCCAATTCAACAAATGAAAATAGGTAAGCAATACTTTAAATAGGTAAGCAATACCTTAAATAGGTAAGTAATACCTTATATTGGAAATCAATACCTTAAATAGGTAAGTAATACCTTAAATAGGTAAGTAATACCTTAAATAGGTAAGTAATACCTTAAATAGGTAAGTAATACCTTAAATAGGTAAGTAGTACCTTAAATATGTAAGCAATACCTTAAATAGGTAAGGAGTACATTAAATAGATAAGCAATACCTTAAATGGGTAAGCAATATCTTAAATAGGTAAACAATACCTTAAATACGTAAGAAATACCTTAAATAGATAAGCAATACCTTAAATAGGTATGCTATACCTTAAATAAGGAAAGCAATACCTTAAATAAGGAAAGCAGTACCTTAAATAGGTTAGCAATACCTTAAATAGGTAAGTAATACCTTAAATAGGTAGGCAATACCTAAAATAGGTAAGCAATACCTCAAATAGTTAAGCAATACCTCAAATAGGTAAGCAATACCTTAAATAGGTAAGCAATACCTTAAATAGGTAAGCAATACCTCAAATAGGTAAGCAATACCTGAAATAGGTAAGCAATACCTTAAATAGGAAAGCAATACCTTAAATAGGTAAGCTATACCTTAAAAAGGAACACATATCCTTAAATAAGTAAGCAATACCGTAAATAGGTAAGCAATACCTTAAATAGGAAAGCAATACCTTAAATAGGTAAGCTATACCTTAAAAAGGTAAGCAATACCTTAAATAGGAAATCAATACCTTAAATAGGTAAGCAATACCTCAAATAGGTAAGCAATACCTTAAATATGTAAGCAATGCCTTAAATAGGCAAGCAATACCTTAAAACCTCCTTGCTCATTTGTCTTCAATGAATTAAGACCAGATTCTGTATTGAGGAGTATTTTTGTACCAGATTCTATATTAAGGAGTATGTTTGGACCAGATTGGTGCTTTGCTATCAGCTGAGAGCTACAGAGATATTTCCTGTCTACTCATTAATCTCGGGCAATCCGGACACATAACTGATTTATCAGCAATCACGAGGTAAATTTTTAAATTATTAGAATATCCCAACATTAGTCGTTTAACTTAATTCAATTTGTTTTGTTCCAATTTTATTTGATTTTTATTATTAATTTATCATTTAAATTATCTTAAATTTAATCTATTGTAAAATTTATGAAATTGAAATGGTTTAGGATTGATTGATTGATTGGCTGATTTTAGTTTACTGAGAAACCTGGGTTCACTGTGCCGGAGCTGGAACCCTTTGTTCCGTTCCCCTCTTAGACTTTGTATTCATATTCTGCAGAGAGCAGCTCTTCATTCTAATCCAGGTTAGTACAAGGGTTGGTTAATTTGATGGTTACTTCCATGTTAATTTTTTGAAATGGTTTTTCACATGATTTGCCGTTTTCTCAGTTGATCTATTTATTGATCTGAAAAACAATATCTAAATTGCTTCTTGTCTTAAAGTATGAAAAATGTTTAGGAATAGTATGTGCAGCACGACGTGAACTGGGACTACTAAACACTCTCATTCATCCTCAGTGTCCCTCCCTCTCTATCCCTCTCCTTGAGGAGAAGGAGATGAGGCGGGTAGTTCTCAAGCTTCTGGAAGATCAAGCCGAAGATGACGAGAGAGATGAAGAAAATTTGGAAAACAAAAGTAGGGTTTTTAAACAACATCTGATGTTGACAGAGTACCCACAGTACACACATGTTGCTTATTACAGAAATAAAAATAACACCTTTATCATTGTTTAAAATTCTTTAATTTTTTTATTTTAGTTTTTTCTTAATTTTATAATATTTAGTCATGTTGGCGAAACTTTTGTGTTAAATTTCCAGGTACCGAATTTAATGAATTTGAGCTAGATCGCTAAGCTTCCTACCGCCGTTGACAAATCCTGATTCAAACTTATTTCAGACACTTGGTTTTACTGTCTCTAAACCTATTTCAAACTCATTAAATCTGGTTTATGAGGATTTAAATCGGTGATTCAGGATTGGAAGTAGTGGAAGATAGTTCAGCGACCTCTCCTTTTCATAAATTTCGGTCCCAGTATACCTAGGCTGAGACTGCAAGGGAATAACTGATACACCACACAAAGTGCCCTCTGGGTGCCCTCAACCTTCCCTTTTGTTTAAAATTCTGTGAATATGCGATTTAATTTGCGATTGTATTCTAGATGAATTAGAGTCGAGCTGTAATCCTCAATCTGAAGCTGTTGAAGAACTATTACCTGTAAAGACCCTTGCAGCACCTCCCTCTCCGGTAAGAACGGCTCCAATTGATCCTCCAGCCTCCAGAAAATCTACACTGACCAGTACTAAACCTGGAAAACGTCATTTTGAAAATGCGGCAGACGGCAAGGTTGAAAATCTGGGAAGTGAGAAGAAAAAAGCCCGGGAAGAGCAGGGCGATGATGATATTTTAAATGATGTTGAACAGCTTGAAAACAATGTTAAGGAAAACAAATCTTATTTTTCAGCCTAATTTGGTCTTAATTTTATGTTATTCTGAAGTTTTCAGTGTCGAGGTCGAGCACCTAATTGAAAGTTGTCACAGTGAATATCGAGACTGTTGTAGATTAGTCACTATTGTAGACCTCAGATTATTTTCTTTGCGCTTCCAACGAGAAGCGTAAATTATTTCTTGTTAATTTGATTTGTTGTTTTATCAGGAGATAAAGCGCATGGAAGAAAGTAAACGTAAAGATATCCTGACTAAGGTCGAAGATGAAACCGAAAGCCTGGACGTCTCGACAATGCTGAAGGATTTCTCCGACAAGTTGAACCAGAACCTGGTTCCGGACCCATGGGAGGAGGATTCAGAATAACTTTGCTATTTTCTTAATTTTTTAATTTTTTTTCAGATTTGTATCTAGCTATGATGTCCGATTCAAGTTTTGATTCCAGCTCTAGTAGCGAGGATGAGATGGATCCTAGGAAAAAACTTTATTTTTATACAAAATTTAAAATAGACATTTTCTGGGGAATTTAAACTTATGTGCAAAGAGTGGAATTTACTAAAATAAAGTGTAAAACGGCCATTTTGTTGTACTGTTTCCATACTGTAGGTGTACTTCACATATTTTGGGCCCTAGAACGATCATTTTCTAGGAAATCTAAAATGAATATTATAAGAAACCAAATTATGAAATAGGCTGGTTTCATAATTGACCAATAATCATTTTACATAGACTCTATGCCTTTCACTTTACAAACTATGATTTTCTGTTATAACTATAAATCAAATGATGTTTTTTATTCACCTAATTCATTTTATAAAGTTTATTTAACAGCTGTCAAAAAATCGAAATTGAAATGGATAGTCTAGGGAACATACTGTATTAATGTACTCTACTGCATATAATTTGTGAACATTTACATGATTTGTACACTTTGAACTCCCTTTCAGGCTGGAAGGGACTGACAAAATTCATACCGAGAGATTGTCTAAATTCCACTCTAATATTTATTCTATTCTCTTTGCTTATGTGGCTACTACTACTATTCAACACTCCGTGGAAATCAAGTTATTTATCTATCTTCTAATTAAATATTTTCCTTAAAGAGATTTAAACTTAATTTTAAGTTGCTTTCCAATGCCAAGTCGGAAATGTCTGATTCACAACGGTACCCTTAAAACATTTATCTGATCAATTTTGTGGAGGATAAGGTCGTTTTAATTCTGTTAGCCCATATACTTTTTCATCAAGGAGTCACTTTTGTAGATAAATCACAATTAAAAATAATAATTATTCATTATACAAAAATGAATATCTAAAAAATACTTGATCATGCAAAGCATTTTTTTCTGCTGTAATTGGGGCATTGCTGTCTTTGTATGGAAAGCTACTTTAAATTACACTTACAGTTCCTTTGAAAATAATAATAACAGCTTTTTTCTCAGTGAAAATGTGAACACAGCTGAAGATAATGTCAACAGGTGAAATATTCTGGATTTTCCTTACCTTGTTTCTTAAATCAGGGGTGTATATTTTCCTAAAAAATCATTCTCCCCTTTTTAGAATATTTTATTCCCAGAAGTTAGATATATTAAAAATAATAATAAATAATAATGTTTTGTGTAAATGGATCAAAATGACTGAACAAATAAACTTGCCTTTTGAATTTTGATATCTCATTTTTCATTTTGCTTTCTTTTTCCAAATCATCAAAAATCTGAAAATTATACACTGTCATCTCTGGTTTGGGGACAGGTAGGAGGGAACCATANGGTCCTTTAAAATTCCCAAAGTATTTGTATAAGTATTTTGGTAAGTCTCTTGGTAAGATATAATGCAATTAAATGAGACTTAAATCTTTTAACCCCGAAAGATCGTTTTTCTTACACATATGGCCTTATAAACAAGCAGAGGACATTTTTTATAAAAATAGATCGAATCAAAACTTATTTTTTGCACGAGGGAAAAAAACATTTAGAACGAGAACATTTTTATTGACAATGTTACGTACAATTCACAGTTTATACCATCATTAGAATGCTATCAAAAGGACTTAGTAGCTTCAATTGCAAATTATAAATCCTTATTTCAATCTCTGTTTAAAAGAAGTCATGGTGAGGTTTTGATGTGGTCATAGGGCCTCCCTAAAAGTCTGATCGATTGATTGATTGATGAGTGTTAATGTTCTAGACGTGTCGGTCATATTGGAGTGGCGTACGAGGGTGGTGCACTGGTTTGGGCAGGTTAGCATACTAGGATTATTCAATTTACAATTTATGTAAAAACTAGCTTAAGTGCCCGGCGTTACCCGTGTATTTATTTGTATGAACAAATCTTTTTTTATAATAAAATTCAATTTGTGTATTAACCGTTAACCCAGTGTATTATATGTTATCGACCTTATAACTCGGTTTATTGTTAGGGTATCAACCTATTAAACTTAGGTATTTCTAGGTTATCAACTTGTTAACCTGGAGTACTTCTAGGTAATCGCCTCTTAACCAGGTGTATTTACATGTTTATATCCTGTTAACCTGGAGTATTTTTAGGTTTATATCTTGTTAACCCGGTATAGTTTCTAGGGGTAGATCCTTTTAACCCTTTGTATTTCAGATTATCAACCCGGTAACCTGGTGTATTCCGGGTTATCGACCTGTTAACCCGGTGTATTTCAGGTTAAGATCCTGTCATCCCATTGTATTTCTAGGCCGATATCCTGTTAACTCTATGTGTTTCTAGGTTGATATCCTGGTAACCCGGTGTATTTCTAGGTTGATATCCTGTTAACCTGGTGTATTTCTAGGTTGATATCCTGTTAACCTGGTGTATTTCTAGGTTGTTGTCCTGTTAACCTAGTGTATTTCTAGGTTGTTGTCCTGTTAACCTGGTGTATTTCTAGGTTGTTGTCCTGTTAACCTGGTGTATTTCTAGGTTGTTGTCCTGTTAACCTGGTGTATTTATAGGTTGATATCCTGTTAACCTGGTGTATTTCTAGGTTGTTGTCCTGTTAACCTGGTGTATTTCTAGGTTGTTGTCCTGTTAACCTGGTGTATTTATAGGTTGATATCCTGTTAACCTGGTGTATTTCTAGGTTGTTGTCCTGTTAACCTGGTGTATTTCTAGGTTGTTGCCCTGTTAACTCATTATATTTCTAGGTTGTTGTCCTGTTAACTCAGTATATTTCTAGATTGTTGTCCTGTTAACTCAGTATATTTCTAGGTTGTTGTCGTGTTAACTCAGTATATTTCTAGGTTGATATCCTGTTAACCTGGTATATTTCTAGGTTGTTATCCTGTTAACTCAGTATATTTTTAGGTTGTTGTCCTGTTAACTCAGTATATTTCTAGGTTGTTGTCCTGTTAACTCAGTATATTTCTAGGTTGTTGTCCTGTTAACTCAGTATATTTCTAGGTTGGTGTCCTGTTAACTCAGTATATTTCTAGGTTATGCAGAAGTTCCCCCATTTCTGGAAGGTCATGAGTATTGGCCTCCAGGTAATGCATTTATGGATTTATTGATTGATAAAATCGCAGGCTCAAAACCTGTGTTTCAAAAGGAATTTGATATGATTTAATGCTAATTTGGTTTGATTTTAATTAGTTATTTTGATTTGAATTATTTACTCTCGACAAAAATTTGTGAAAATTTTCCCTATATATATATTGTTATCAATTGGTTTTTTAAATACTATTTTAACTTTTAAAACTTAGAGCATTTTCTATTCGCCTAGACAAAAATAAAAAATTTGCGGATTTACAATTTTTTTCGTGGAATTTCAAAATTTTACAAAAATCTTAACAGTTTTGAGACAACTTTTTGTAATTCTGAGCATCCACAAACCTCCCCGTGCAGTGGATCAAGTGAGGTCTCACTCCAAATTGGGGCCCGATCTGTTAAGCCGTTGTTTTATGATTATCGGTTACAAACAAACAAACAGACATATATATGGAATATAGATATTTAGGAAACTAACTTTTCGGTTTATAATATTTTATTTGTCGAACTAAGGTGATGTTTGGCATTTCTCATTTTATCACAATGTTTGGAGAAAGCTGACTACTAAAGGGGACACTCCAAATAGGTAAATAATAATGATAATAATGATAATAATGATAATAATGATAATAATGATAATGATAATGATAATAATGATAATAATGATAATAATGATAATAATGATAATAATGATAATAATGATAATAATGAAAATAATGAAAATAATGAAAATAATGAAAATAATGAAAATAATGATAATAATGATAATAATGATAATAATGATAATAATGATAATAATGATAATAATGATAATAATGATAATAATGAAAATAATGAAAATAATGAAAATAATGAAAATAATGATAATAATGATAATAATGATAATAATGATAATAATGATAATAATGATAATAATGATAATGATAATAATGATAATAATGATAATAATGATAAAAATAATGATAATGATAATATGATAATGATAATCTTAATAATATTTAGCTATTGTTTTGAAACAACATTGAATACATTTTAGTATTGCTTTATTGTCCTCCATATTCTACAGTTTTCTAGTTATTACTGAAACATTTTAATCATGCATAATCAAAAATCATAATTAATCAAGGTAATAATTATGATTAAAATTATTTAAATGATGAAATTAATGATAATAATAATGATCGTAATATTGAAAATGATTCTGTTTGTTGTAGATGTTCTGGGGCTGGTGGTTGTATTCTAGAAGATACATTGTTTATAGTTGCAGGCTTTCATCAGGTTTTCAGAACATATAACAGGTTGGTTTTGGTTGGATATTTGTTGTAGAGACTCTTCTGAGAGTTGATTAAAAGATATTTTTTGTAGAAACTCTTATGAGAGTTGATTAAAAGATATTTGATAGAGACTCTTCTGAGAATTGATTAAAAGATATTTGCTGTAGAAACTCTTCTGAGAGTTGATAAAAAGATATTTGTTGAGGAAAATCTTTTGAGGGTTGATTAAAAGATATTTGATGTAGAGACTGTTCTGAGAGTTGCTTAAAAGATATTTGTTGTGAAACTTTTCTGAGAGTTGATTAAAAGTTATTTGATGTAGAAACTCTTCTGAGAATTGATTAAAAGATACTTGTTGAAGAGACTCTTCTGAGGGTTGAATAAAAGATATTTGTTTTAGAGACTCTTCTGAGAGTTCAGATGATGATGATCAACCACCACGCTATCCTAGGATAGAAATATCTAACAGGTTCATTTTTCATTCATTCAACTTCTTTCAATCACTCCTTTATCTTTCATTCGTTCTTTTATTCATTTGAAATTCGAATTTACTTTACAATTGATACATTTGCGCTGCCATGTTCTTTCCTAAAGGGAAAAATTGCAAAAATAATTTCAACGACATACAAAGAGTTATTAAACTTGACGCTCAGAAGTCTGAAGTATCTAAGGATAGTAAAGATAATATTGTGAAGCACAACTTAGTGCCTTTCAAGATCTTAAAAAGATAAATTCCAACGACTACACTGTTCCTCTAATGGCTACCTGTTTAGAATCTGGAGTTTGAACTTGCGAAGTTTGGTTTGGAAAAAGTTGACCCCTGGCGGTATACCTCCACTAGCCTGTGATAAAACCAGTTTATGGCCCTACCAGGATAAGGTACTGCATACCGATACCGAATTTATTCAGGGATAAGACTTCAGAGACGCCTTTACGGAATTTTGTTCTTTTCCTTTAATCAACGATTCCCTGCAACTATAAGCTTGTCTATATCTTGGCCAAAAAATACGCCATTAAGTTTAAACCAGATTACTTTCTTTGATTGACATGTTCTAGAGTTTCAAATCGTCTTGACATTCTCATCCTTTGTGGGTAGCCAGATGCTCCTATCAGGATCGTAAAAAGACGACATCAAGTTTCAGCATTTCTTTCTTAAGATTTCTTAATTGTTTCAGTCCCTGTTACGTATGCACCTTTAGGGATTAGTGATTAAATATTGATTTATTTGAGTTTCTTGCTCAATGCAATGAACTTTTCAAAGCATATTAATTAAAATTGGAATGACCGTAAATCTTGTGTTATTCAATTTTAGGGCCCGAAACCTAATACGATAAGGAAGAGATCGGTGTCACGTTATAAAGTGTCCGGGCGTGAGATTATGTCCAAAAATATTCAAGAATATTTTGATAAACTAAATAGTTTCGTTAATAATTTAGGCATAATTGTTGCATGTGCAAGGAATGTAAATTAACTTATACATGTTTTTAAATTCTTTGAAAAGAAGACGATATTCTAGACGAAATATCGTTTTTTACATACTTTCTAGTATTGCTACATTTATTAACTAATTTAAATATATATTACGTTCAGCAGATGTTTATCAACGCATCAAAAACTTATTATTGTGGGGAAAGTGTTAAAATCATGATGAAGGGCCCCACTACCCGGGTATTTTCACGCCCGCACAGTTTTACACCTCACCGGCTAGACATGCTAGTTAAATGTTCTGTCACGTTTATTAAATAATTGTAAAAACGTTTCTACTGCTGACTGAAACAACGGGTAAAATATTAAGAACAACATTAGGCTCTTTTTTATTAGTAGTACACTATACAAATGTCTCATTGGTCTCAAATGAATCCTAAAGCTTTTATCTACAATACTGCACTTTCAGCTCTCTCCCTTTAAAAAGATCATTTTTAGGTTTTTCTTTTTGGTGGATTTGGAACCCCGCATACACAACAATCTCATGGTGCCGTGTCAAGAAAATTTCAGGTTTAACGAAAACAGCTTTTAAAAAAATTCAATTGGATTTTTATGTAAAGGTGTCCACAAAGAATAAATATTATTTATTCATGATAATATTATTTTTCGATTTTTCATATTTTCAATTTTGTTTCCAAAGATTCACTTTTTAGGCTCATTTTTAGCCAAAAATAATTGTTTATCGTGGTCACATCTTTCTAAGGAAGAATTCGTTAATTTCAAAAGACATAAGTGTTATTTTGAAATATTTTTCATCTCGATAAGTATATATAGAAAAATAAATTACGTTTTTTTAGTTTGTAGAAGATGAACCATTTCCTGGTATTTCCAGGCGGGGTTGGTCCAACCAACTTGTTTATTATAATAGGTAATAATATTAATAAGGGGTCCGGACCTTAGGGGATTATAATAGATAATGTGAGTAGACCTACGGTTTGGGTTTTAGAGTTCCATTACCTGTTAATCAAAAAAATTAAAATTAAATCTTATTTGGGAGGGTAGGTGTAAAAGAACTTCTTTGGGGTCATTCGAAGGTAATGTTCTTGTTAGCATTTATACAGCTTGTAGCAAGTGCAAATACCAGAATTATGTAAGAAAAAAATGACTAAATGACTAAATCCTGTTATTTTTAGTGAGAAAAATAGGTGGGTGTGGCCGAATTTCTCAGGAACGCCTCCTTCCCCCAGGGCAGCCCATAGCGCTGCTATTATTAGGAACCATATTTACAAAGTTCTTACGTTGTACTTATTATATTAGATACGCTGTGATTTTTGTTTTGCTAAGTTGTATCTTTGAATTTTTGTGTTAAGTAGTGAAAACAAATTATAACCTTACGATTTTTTAATTAAACGGTTTCAATTTAAACTTCTGATTTGTTTAGGATAAATTTACTTTGAATTCGTCGACATTTGTTAGCATTAATTGTCACCGTTTGTTAATATGAATTTGGTTTAGTGACAAAGTTTATATATTCGGCGGCCGTCATTCTGAGAATCGTCTAAACGACCTACACTGTCTGGACCTAGTTAGTATGACCTGGACTTCTCTTCTTCTTCCTTCTGACTCTCCCCCAGTTGGTAGATCCTGGCAATCCCTTACTCCTATATATACAGGTAAACTGTACAGTTGGTAGATATTGGCAATCCCTTACTCATATATATATATACAAGTGAACTGTACAGTTGGTAGATCCTGGCAATATACTCATATATATACAGGTAAACTGTTCAGTTGGTAGATCCTTGCAATCCCTTACTTCTATATATACATGCACACTGTACAGTTGGTAAATACTGGCAATATACTCTTATATGTACAAGCAAACTGAACAGTTGGTAAATACTGGCAATAAACTCCTATATATACAGGTAAACTGTACTGTTGGTAGATACCGGCAATATACTCTTATATATACAAGCAAACTGTACAGTTGGTAGATACTGGCAATAAACTCCTATATATACAGGTAAACTGTACTGTCGATAGATCCTTGCAATCCCTTACTTCTATGTATACAAGTAAACTGTACAGTTGGTAGATACTGGCAATATACTCTTATATATACAAGCAAACTGTACAGTTGGTAGATACTGGCAATAAACTCATATATATATACAGGTAAACTGTTCAGTTGGTAGATACTGGCAATAAACTCCTATATACAGGTAAACTGTATACTGGCAATAAACTCCTAAATATACAGGTAAACTGTACAGTTGGTAGATACCGGCAATATACTCTTATATATACAGGTTAACTGTACAGTTGGTAGATATTGGCAATCCCTTACTCATATATATATATACAAGTTAACTGTACAGTTGGTAGATCCTGGCAATATACTCCTATATATATACAGGTAAACTGTACTGTTGGTAGATCCTTGCAATTTCTTACTTCTATATATACAAGTAAACTGTACAGTTGGTAGATACTGGCAATAAACTCCTATATATACAGGTAAACTGTACAGTTGGTAGATACTGGCAATATACTCCTATATATACAGGTAAACTGTACAGTTGGTAGATCCTTGCAATATACTCCTATATATACAGGTAAACTGTACAGTTGGTAGATCCTTGCAATATACTCCTATATATATATATATATAGGTAAACTGTACGCTCTACAGGTACGCGAAGTCATCAAGTCCCATGTCCGATTCAAAACTGAACCCTTAAAGCTGTGTAAGATGAAGAATTCATAAAATAATTATGATCTGGTATTTAAAAATTAATTATTTTCAATTGTGACATTTTACTATTTTTATTGATTTGTCTAGGTAAGCCCCCTGGTGGATTGCTGCTGTATGGTGGATTTGATAAAAATATGACCGCTCTCTCGGATTGCTGGAGGATGGATTTTGCTAATGGTAAAACTTTTGTTCTCATGAATATCTCATGTGTATTGCTTGAGATATTCTCTTCTTTGTCAAAGATACTTCTTCTCTTGCAGATCTCTTGGTAGAGTAAAGTGCGTTATTTGGTCAAAGTTAAGCTTAATTTTTCCAACTCACTTAAACATAAATTGTTTGAAAAAAATATATATTCTTAAGTTTAAAGATATGGAAATGATTCATCATTGTTTTAGACACACCGCTTGCTTTAAAGCATATCAAATTGCTGTATTTGGTCATAAATTGCATTATTTGGTTTTAGTGTTTAACTTTATCATTTTACACTCGTTTAAGCTGGTCCAGTAAAAATGTTTACAACAAAACTTTTTTAACAAACTTTTAAATTATTTGTCACTTAAAAAAATACGAACAAAAATAAACACCCAAATCGGACAAGAATGAACTTTAGAAAAAAAATTAATTATTTGATTTTATTATTATTCATTCACCTCCAAGCACCAATAAAAGTTGAAAACCTTTTATCCGACATTAATCTTTCTTCCTCTCATCAAGCTGTTCAGCGAGGAGAGGATCATCAAGATGCTCACCGAAGGGAGGATCATCAAGCTTCTCAGCGAGGAGAAGATCATTAATTTGCTGAGCGAGGGGAGGATCAAGCTGTTCAGCAAGGGGAGGATCATCAAACTGCTCAATGAGAAGAGGATCATCAAGCTGTTCAGGGTTTTCAGTCCTCTTGAAAACAGTTCCGGCATTAGCTTAAGTTTGTGAAGAGCATTTGTTTTTACAATTTATTTTTATAATCAAAAATTTTTAACAATTTTCAAAAGTGCAGTGAATTTTTTCTGACTTGTGCATTGTTTTTTCGCTGATCTACCGATTTAATTTTTCCAGGAATACTGACTAGTGACTCAACTAATTGAAGGTTCAGGTTCAAATTCATTGTTCAATATTCTTACACAGGTTTTAGAAAAGAATTTCACTAACCTTAGCAAGGTTTGGAAATTCCGAGGATATCAATTGTCAGAATTCCACCTTAATAATAACAAATGGTAAAGAAAGGTTATGAAAGGAGTGGTTATTTTCGATAAAAGAATTTTTGTTTGTCTCGGACACAGTGCTTCAGTACACGGCTTCGTCTACAATCTTTTCCTTGCAGCCGGCAGTGTATAAACTGGTCTCGTAGTGCATGGTGCACACCCATCAGTATTCTAATCCAAGGTTTATAGAGTTCCTGTCTCTTTTGACAAGAGTGAGGGCAAAGAGAGGCATACAGAAACCCCTCCTTCTCTGCACTATTATTTCTTGTTATTCCACACAGGATTCTGTTCAGCCACAAGAAACTTGAGAGAGTTGTATAGGAACCCGACTTTTCTGAGCTCTCTTGATACCTACACATAGAACCAGATTCAAATGAAAGAATTAACGTCTTTCCGACGAGTTCGGATACTTAATAATAGCTAACCAGGCTTGTTATTAAGGAGTATATTTAATGCTGCCAGTAGCATAATCTGGAACCAAATACCCCAACTTACGAAAACATTTTAATAGGTTTGTAGTATGCTTAACTTTAAATATGCAATAATTCCATCATTGACACTTAAGGAGCTACCAAAGATCTCTATGGAGCAACTACTGGAGGAAAAAAAAATTCAAAAACAATCAATGAACCCTACAAAGCTTAGCTCTTGAATTGCATTTCTTAGCTCTAAAATTAAAAAAATGCATTATTTTTTACATTTGTTTTTTAATGTCCTGTAAATGTTACAATGAGAAAAGAAGAAAATTTCGCGATTAACAATATACAAATCTGAAAAAAAATATTTTAATAAGAAGTTATTTTGGCTAGGCTAACATCTTTACTTGCAATGATATTAGGGTTGAAAGATAGGTATAATCAAATTCGGCAATTTTTTAAATAAAACCAAATAACGCACTTTACTCTACATGTTATTCAAAGTTAATCTGGCAGAATTTTTTGTTAAGTCATACTTCAGTTCTAAATTGGGGTCCAACAAAAAATTCGGACCAGTCGGTTCAATCACTGATTGATTTGATTTGATTTGATTTGATTTGATTTGATTTGATTTGATTTGATTCGATTCGATTCGATTCGATTCGATTTGATTCGATTCGATTCGATTTGATTTCGATCCGATCCGATTCGATTCGATTGATTTAATTGATTTAGAAGAATTGAGTTGGGTAAGACAAAAACAGTTTGAGGATGGAGCCCGGCTTTGGCACACAGCTGTTCCTATCAATCAATCAACTGTAATTATTGTTGGTGGCCTCACTAACAATATCCAGGCTCCGGAATACGTTACTAAACATCATGCAGAAAAGGTTAAACTCATTCATTCTCATTTTAAATATATAAAATAATTTATACCTTAATTTAATATGACACTTAAGTCTGCTAGACTTAAACATTTTATTATAAAATGTGAAGATTTTATCATCAAGGATCATGTATGGATCTTTTTAAAGGGACTGTAAGCTCAATTTCAAGTGAGTATTACCAACCGTGCATAAATAGCAATGCCTGATTTACAACGGTACTCTTGAAACCTTTATCTGATCAAAAATATGGATGATAAAGTACGTCGTTTTTCTGATTTGAAAAAGTGCTTTATTCAGATAGTTTCTTTTGTCTTTCTGAAGTTAAGAAATGCGCAAGTCACTATTGCAGAGAATCCAGAAATGAAAATTAACAGTTTTCATACACAAAAACCATAATAGTTCTAAATCATACTTGATCAGACAAAACCTTTAACGGGCATGGTTGTAAATCGGACATTAGAAATATGAAAACAACTGAAAAAAATTGACCCTCAAAGATGGGAGGTCCGTAAATTGCGTTTAGGCAACAAACAAAAAAGCGACTTTTTCAAAAGTTTTGACAAAATTTGTGTTTTCAAAATTGGTTAATTAAAATAATCCCTTTATCTTTAAAATGAAAACACATGATTAACGAAAATGAATTAAAAATGTATGTTTAGGTTTTATTTCTGCGTGTTGCTCCCCCTAGTTTGCTCTCTCTTTCTCTAGAGTTTATTTCAAATCATCAAACTTTATTCAAACAACATTTTCGGGAACTACCTTTTAATCTCAGGTAATTATACCTTTTCGGGAACTAACCTTTAATCTCAGATAATTAAACATTTTCGGGAACTAACCTTTAATATCAGGTAATTATACATTTTCGGGAACTACCTTTTAATATCAGGTAATTATACATTTTCGGGAACTACCTTTTAATTTCGGGAACTACCTTTTTAATCTCAGGTAATTATACATTTTCGGGAACTAACCTTTAATCTCAGGTAATTATACATTTCGGGAACTACCTTTTAATCTCAGGTAATTCTACATTTTCGGGAACTAACCTTTAATCTCAGGTAATTATACATTTTCGGGAACTAACCTTTAATCTCAGGTAATTATACATTTTCGGGAACTACCTTTTAATCTCAGGTAATTCTACATTTTCGGGAACTAACCTTTAATCTCAGGTAATTATACATTTTCGGGAACTAACCTTTAAATCTTAAGATAGTTTAAAATTTTCAAGTTTTACCCTCTCATATAGTTTTATTCATTGCATAGGATTCGGATTCCGATCCGTTGGATCCGTAACATTTTGGCTTCCTTGATCCGGATCAGCAAAAAACAAAGGGGCTAAAAATCCATCAAAACCAACAAATTTGCTCTCGAACACAATTCAAAATTGTTAACTGAAAATTTATTTCCAAATTTCTGAATGCTTCACTCACTAAGTTTCAGCAAAAAAAAATAAGGGAAAAAAAGAAAGAGAATATTTTATTTGTTCAAACAACCCGCTAAATTTTGAAGAAATTTACAGGACCTGCATCCGGATTCAGTTTTGGTTTCGGATCCATTTTTTCAGAATGGATCAGGATCCAGATCCGCATAAAAATGAAATGAATGCTTAGCGCTGGTTTTGTAATTGGTTTTATCAGGATCCAGATCCGCATCAAAATGAAATGAATGCTTAGCGCTGGATTTGTAATTGGTTTTGTTTTAGGAGTATTCTGGAGATTAGAGCATCTGGAGGCGCCTAATTCAAGTATTCTTTTCACTTGTCTCAAGACTTCAATCTTGGGTATTCCACTAGCCTAAAGAACTCAATCTTGGGTATTCCACTAGCCTCAAGAACTCAATCTTGGGTATTCCACTAGCCTAAAGAACTTAAACTCGGGTATATCACTAGCCTAAAGAACTCAATCTGGATATTCCACTAGCCTCAATCATTTAATCTTTGGTATTCCACTAGCCTCAATAACTTAATCTTTGGGATTCCCCTAGCCTCAAGATCTTGGGTATTCCACTACTAGCCCTTAAGAATATAATCTTGGATATTCAACTGGCTTTAACAATTTAATCTTGGTTATTCCACTAGCCTCAAGAACTCCAATCTGGGTATTCCACTAGCCTAAAAAATGCAATCTTTGGGATTCCACTAGCCTAAAAAAATTTAATCTTTTGGATTCCATTAGCCTCAAGGAC
Source organism: Eurytemora carolleeae (assembly GCF_000591075.1). NCBI lineage: Eukaryota > Metazoa > Arthropoda > Copepoda > Calanoida > Temoridae > Eurytemora > Eurytemora carolleeae. The sequence goes on along the minus strand of NW_019397577.1, from coordinate 27,626 downwards.
TCAATCTTGGGTATTCCATTATCCTCAAGAATTCAATCTTCGGTATTCCACTAGCCTCTTTTAATCTTGTTCCTAACCAATAAAACGCTTCAAAAATGGAAATATTTTTTCCATAACTAGTCCAACAAATGTGCATTATCTTGACCATTACTATCGTTAAGAATGAACTCTGATCTTAACCACAATTGTCTTTAGGATCGATTCGATATGTCCTTATAATAAATAGCTACAAGAATGTTTATTTCTAGAATTGACAATGTCTTGACTCTGTAAGTCCTAAGAAATAACATATCTTGGTCATATCAAGTTCATAGGTTTGACCAAATCTAAGTCATTCTGGGTCAATGATTAAGTCCAATGATTGTTTTCTGAATCTTGAAATTGGATCTTATTATTGTTATATTGATATTTTAAGCTTGCAAATTATACCTATGTTATTATTAATATTTGTAATGTATTATTGATGAAGTTGATCTCCTTTTTTCCAATGATGTTTTGGTTGATACTAAAAGGACTTCACTAGTCTCCTGGAGTTTGTAATAACTCTTGTAATAATAGAGATAAATGGTGTTAACTCTGCACCTATATTCTTTTAATCCGTAAGGGACAGAAAAATATTTAAATTTTTTTTCTTGATCAGGGGCGTAGGAGAGGGGGTGGGGGTGGCCCAAAACAGGTATTAATATACACAAATATTCTATTGCCGATATTTCATAATTTTTTTCAAGATTCTAGGTCTGACAGAATATTAGACCGCAACAAAAAAGCCTTACTAGGACAGATTCACCTTACCGGAGGAGCCCTGAATGGTTCAGGGGCTAAAAAGCCAATAGTCAGGGGGCCGTTTGATACACATCAGACTTTTGAAATTGAAGAAGAATCAATGCCATTAATGCAAAATTAAATAAGGAAAGGAAAGTAAAATCATAAAAATATTTAATATTTCTTTGAAATGATAAACAATAAATACTTTTTCAGCGGCGTCAAGATAAAAAATATCACTAAACACCCCCCTTATGGATTTCATTTGTCAAAACTAAGAAAATAATTAATTTAGATTATTTCAAACCATACAACTTTCAGAAAGTGTTTTCAATAGCTTATAGACCCAAAATAAACCATTTTTATAGAAAGGGGCGCCTAGAAAATCAATTTCACTGAACACTCCCCTCTTGGATTTCATTTGTAAAAAACTATTTGATTTTGGATAAAAATGTTTCATTTTGGATCTTTAAGCTATTGAAGACACTTCCTAAAAGATGGTATGGATTAAAATATTTTAAAATTATTATTTTAGTCGTTTTTGACAAAATCCAAGATGGGGGTGTTCAGTAAAATTGAATTTCTAGGGGCCCCTTTCAATAAAAATGGTTCATTTTGGATCCTTAAGCTATTGAAGACACTTTCTAAAGGTTGGAATGGTTCAAAATGGTTAGTTTTTGACTAATTAAATCCATGAGAAGGGTGGTCAACGATATTGGAATTCTTGGCGCTCCTTTCAATAAAAATGGTTCATTTTGGATCTTAGATCATTGATATATCGGCAATAAAATATTTCTTTTTATAAATACATGTTTTGGGCCACACACACACACCCCCCCCTTTCTACGCCCCTGATCAAGAAAAAAAATTTGAATTATTTTTCTGTCCCTTATGGATTAAAAGAATATAGGTACAAAGTATGCACCATTTATCTATATTATTACAAGAGTTATTACAAACTCCAGGAGACTAGTGAGGTCCTTTAGTAGAAATTAAGTACTTTGTTTTTAAATCTAATATTTTCTCAATGGCCCATAATCTAATATTTATAATAATATTAGTTTTTTTCATATGTTGTAAAAAGTTAACGCAATTTATTATAGCAAAATAATTTCAGAAATAAAGTAAAATGAGCCACATCTCAGAATTTTTGAAACAGGTAAAAATAGTTTACGAAATTTCTTCGATTTTTTTATCTTAAAGGAACTGTAGACGTAATTTCAAGTGGGCCTCCATTAGTGGGCAAGTCAGATTAACAAGAATTCCCATTGGACCTTTGACAGAGCTACGGTTAAAACTGTTTTGTATCTTTAAATGTTTAGGTGAGGCGGAGTCCGCCTCCAAGGCGTGGAAATATACCGTCCGCCTGGGACTGTTTCACAACTGCCAGTAAAACTGCTAAAGTGTACAGGTAGCTTTAAAAATAACCACCCGGCCATTTTGTGGATTGTTTGTCTTTGATTTATTGGCTGGTTAAATGGATTTCCTGATTAATTAATTGTTTTTTTCGGTTGATCTAATGGTTGATTTATATTTAGGTCTATGGGTAGAAGTGTGAACAGAAGAGTTTTCTATACTGCTGATTTGATTGCCTCCAATGAAGAGCTTGAATTTCCTCATACAAAGAGCTTCATAGCAGGGTTAGTTTTTTTTCTGGCATTTTGTCTTACAAGCTTACTGGGATGGTAAAATGTCAGCTACTAGCTAAAGTGCCCGGCGTTGCCCGTAAACATTTTTTTTAAAGATCTAATACCAAAAAATTTGGGGGGAAATCCTATTTTTGGGCCTATAACTAACATATATTCACTATACATAAATACATACATTCATACATACATACATTCATACACCCATACTACTTTATTTATAAATTCATCTGTTTATTCATCAATCCATTTATCCTACTTTATTTCTAAATTCATCTGTTCATTCATCAATCCATTTAGCCTACTTTATTTCTAAATTCATCTGTTTATTCATCAATCCATTTAACCTACTTTATTTCTAAATTCATCTCTGTTTATTTATCCATCCATTTAACCTACTTTATTTCTAAATTCATCTGTTCATTCATCAATCCATTTAACCTACTTTATTTCTAAATTCATCTGTTCATTCATCATTCTATACATACATTTATACACCCACTCACACAACCACTCACACACCCACTCACACACACACACATGTGAGCGAAGAGTTTTATTATATAGATTTTTATTAATTAATTAAATCTTAGAATGTATCAAATGTTATGCATAAAAACAGTTTAATGACATGAACCTTTCATCCTTTAATCTCAATAATCATCTTTAACATTTTAACATACTAATGTACAGATAGGATCATGATGAATCTGAGAGTGTACAAAAGGGTCCATGCCAGACCGCCATAGGCTTGTGTTAACTCTGAATTTACACTCAGCTCTTAACTGGGATAATTCATTTGAACTTAAATGGAAGGTAGCTCAAGTCTAAAATCTTATATTGAAGGATCGACAGGGATTATTATTATGATTATCAAACCAATTAAATCGATCAAATGATTAAGTATTTCCTCTGTTAAGAACCAGTTGGAGCGTATACAAGGTGAGTCCTCTGTGGAATCTCAAGTACCAAGAACAAAAAAAGAAGTCTGCAGATGATACTGATTATAATCTTGAAGAAAAAGAAAGATTATTGTATGATCAGGTTTGTTTATGTTATTTGTTTACTTTTTTCAAATACCACGAGGATCAAGTTTTATGAATTTGAGGTAGGTCGCTGTAGATAACTAACAAATCCTGAACCAACAATTCAAGATACATGCTTGAGCTGATCTGTTGACCTAGTTCAAATTTATTAAAACCGGAGCCGAATTCAATGAATTTGAACTACCTATTGCTGGTTCAAATTTGAATCACCGATTAAAATCTTTCCTTAGTCTTTAACTTTTAATCGGTGATTCTTTGAACCGGCAGATAGTAGTTCAGCGAAGTAGTTTAAATTCATTGAATTCGGTCCCCGGTCCCTGAGCACAAAGTTACATGCTACGAACTAGAATTCTGAATTTTGCAGATTTACGAATATTTCACTCCGCATTTTCACTTAAATGAAGAAGATGATGTTAAGGTACCAGTACAAACGTCGGACGCACAAACGTCGGACGCCACAAACGTCGGACAGTACAAACGTCGGACGCACAAACGTCAGACCAGTACAAACGTCGGACCAGTACAAACGTCGGACCAGTACAAACGTCGGACCAGTACAAACGTCGGACTAGTACAAACGTCGGACCAGTACAAACGTCGGACGGGTACATTTATAAGAAAAAACGTCGGACTTGGTAGATTTTGAATGTACCATTGTATTAAACAATTTCAAACTATGAATTCTACAAGATCATACAGTTTAATCCCTATATCTTTGCAACCCGATGTTGTAGATGTTTCCAAGAACAGTTCGTAGACTTATTGCTTTATTTCCAGAGCTTTCTTTAACTACTTGTTTTTCTATTTCCCGTACTCTTTTCTTCAAAAGATCACTGTCATGTGTATGCTCTCCTGCAGGAAACTGATAATCTTGTCATTCTCAAGAATTGTTTTTCCTTTGAATGCATTGGTAATCGGTTTTGTTGGGTTTCTTCTTTGTAACCCTATATTCAAACTGATTTGAATCATGTAGGTGCCGTCCCCCCTGCTTAACCTCAATATAGTTAGCAGTCTCCTCGTCCATGTATCCAGACTTTGTGAGATTATGAATTTTTAACAAAAAAAATTTGGGATTTTTTTTAGAGAAAATTGCGAATTTACAAGAATTTTAATCTGAAAATTCAAATATATTTTTTCCTCCTTGGTCCGACGTTTTTCCTTATAAATGTACCCGTCCGACGTTTGTACTGGTCCGACGTTTGTACCAGTCTGACGTTTGTACTGGTCCGATGTTTGTACTGGTCCGACGTTTGTACTGGTCCGACGTTTGTACTGTCCGACGTTTGTAAGTCTTATGTTTGTACCGTCCGACGTTTGTGGGTCCGACGTTTGTACTGGTACCGATGTTAAAATTATTTTCAGAGCTTCAGGCGGATATCTGATTATTGTCATGATTGTGATAATTATTATTTTCAGAACTTCAGGCGGATATCTGATTATTGTCATGATTGTGATAATCATTATTTTCAGAAATTCAGGCGGATATCTGATTAGTGTCATGATTGTGATAATCATTATTTTCAGAACTTAGGCTGATATTTGATTATTGTCACGATTGTGATGATCATTATTTTCAGAACTTCAGGCTGATATTTGATTATTGTCATGATTGTGATGATCATTATTTTCAGAACTTCAGGCTGATATCTGATTATTGTCATGATTGTGATGATGGTGGAAAATAGCTCTTGGCTGTTTTGATTATTTTTTCCACCTAATTTTAATAAAAATAGCAAAACATTTCAATTAAATAGATTTAAGGAGAACGATTAGAGATCAGGGTGCGATTTTATCTTATGCTAAATAGTTTATACACTAATTCGAATAACTAGAGTTTAAGTAATTTTCTTACTTGAACACAACGAATATCAAAGCATATTAAAACATATCTAATAAGTTTTACATGAATAGCAATTCGGTTTATAACACATTGTCATGTAATTTTCAAAAAGAGAATTTAGTAGTCTATTTTTAAATATACTTAGAGAGTTGCTTCTTTTTAAGTCAAGAGGCAGGTTATTCCACATCTTAAGAAGAGAGCTTGATGGTAAATACTGTAATGAGCACATTTTGAGAATGTCAATTTGATAGTTAAGAGATCTTTCAAAGTTTCCAAGCTTTTTAAAAATATTTTTAAAAGATGCAGGAAGAAGTTTATGTGTATATTTATACATAAATATAGCTTGGTTAAAGTCTACCAGATCATTAATCTTTAGAATAAGGAGAAGAGGATCACTATGAGACGTGGCTTTTGAGTTATCAATTAATCGTATTGCTCGTTTCTGTAAAATGTGAATTTGTTTTATTTCTGAACATTTGTTTCTTCCCCAGGCTGAAATTCCATATTCTATAATTGATCGAAATAAAGAGTTGTAAATGGTTAGTTTATTATTACTAGTAAGAATATTTTTTACACTTGACAAAGCAAAAACTGCACTGGATGCTTTGTTTTTAACTGCCTTAAGATGATGGTTCCAGTTAAGATTTTCGTCTAAATGAGCACCTACAAACTTAAAAGATTCATTTTTGCATCCAGTTCCTACTCTTTCTATATCTTTATTATCTATTTGAAGTTTAAGCGAGGTGATACTTACAACTTCTTTTTTATTTTTGAAGAGAATATATTTGGTTTTAGACGCATTCAAAGTCAGTTTGTTTGCTTTAAACCAATCTTCTATTTTAGAGAGCTCAAAATTTACCAAATCATATAAGTCGTGTAAGCTTTTTGAAGAAAGTTGCAGTGTTGCATCATCGGCAAAAAGAATTGTAAAAAATTTCGATGCTTAAGGAAGGTCATTGATAAAATAAAATTGGTCCTAATATCGACCCTTGTGGTACACCACAAGAGATTTGATATGATATGATATCAAGTTACATTTGACTCTTGAGCATGGAAGTAAAAATCTCATAATTTCGAGAAAAAATTAAAACTTCTGTATATATATTAATGGTTGTTATTTTAGAAAGCTTTGAAGAGGTATGCTGCTGTTATCCAGAGTTTTCTACCAGCTGACTCTTCTGTGGCTGATATTTATAAAGTCGAGATATCAACACTGCAGGGACTCAGGTCAAACTTACCACAGTTTAACCCAGAACTTAGGCGTAATCGAAAGAATTTATAAAATGTCGTCTTCTTAACCTACCAAAAATGGAATGCTGCAGATATTTATATTTTCAATTGAATAATTACATAGAGCTCTTCATGACTGTTCCCGCATATTCATGACTATTTATTTATTTTTACAATTATACTGAGATTTAGCTTTAATGAAATGAACCACGTTTAAAAAATTTCAAGATGACATTTATAAATTTTTTCGATGTCTCCGAAACATTGGTAATTTGCAATTTTGGTTCTTTGGAAAAAAAGTGAAATGGATATTTAATACTATGTCTGACATATACTAGGATTGCGATAATGGAACATTAAAATGACAAAAAAATCCTCATTATTACTCAAATAAAGGTTAAAGGGTAATGTTTTAAATCCGTTCCATAACTTTTAAAATGGAGGGTCACTAAAAATTTTGTCGGCAATCCTTATTTTTTAATATTTCAGAGGGTCAAGGAATGACAAAGACGCGCTCATGATTGAAGTCCGTGTCTGCTGGGACGACCAGGACAGGATTATCTTCAATGGTATGTACATTTTTAATCGGACATTTAAAGCGGGCATTTTAATTTGGACATTTTTCATCGGGCATTTTTTAATATACATTTTAAATTGGCCTTTTTAATGTGACATTTGAATTCTACATTTTTAATTGGACATTTTAAGTTGGTACATTTGAAATTGTAGACATTTTAAATTATACATCTTAAATTGGACATTTTTAATTGTAAATTGTACATTTTTAATTTTACATTTTAAATTGGACATTTTAAGTTGGACATTTTAAATTAGACATTTTAAATTAGACATTTTAAATTAGACATTTTAAACTAGACATTTTAAACTAGACATTTTAAACTAGACATTTTAAATTTGACATTTTAAATTTGACATTTTAAATTTGACATTTTAAATTGGACATTTTAAATTGGACATTTTAAATTGGACATTTTTATTTGTACATTTTTTATTGTACATTTAAATCGGGAATTTTTAATTGTACATTTAAAATTGGACATATTAAATTTGACTTTTTTTATTTTACATTTTAAAAAATGTACAATTTAAAATAATTGTACATTAGACATTAGATTGGATATTGGATATTGGACATTGGGCATTGGACATTGGGCATTGGACATTGGGCATTGGACATGGGACATGGGACATGGGACATTGTACATTGTACATTATACATTGTACATATGACATTTGAAATTAAACACTGGACATTGTGAGTAAAATTTCAAATTTTGAGCTATTTTAACTTTTTTGTTCCTTTCTTAAGTGAAGGTAATTTTTACTCGAAACAAAAAAAAACTATCTTAGTGTATTTTTTTCTTCGATTTTATGATCAAGGATATGGGATGATCAAGGATATGGGATGGTCTTTTTAGATATTTTTTTAATAAGTTTTTCAAACTGAGGCAACTTCTTATCATTTCTTAAAAACGTAATTTTAGAATATTTATTCAAAAAGGAACCGAGATATAAATGAAGATTTACTGTTTATTTATTTGTTTATTTATTTATATTAATATCCCGTCTACGTACTGCTAACTTAGACGTGAACAGTACTTTTTTAACCTTCGTTACTTCTAATTCTTTAAAGGAGTCTTGTGTGGAATTGAAACTTCAGAACTAATGATAAAATCAGCAAATGCAACATCTCTACCTGTTCTTCTGACCTCGGTAAGTATATAACTGTACTATACTGTACTGTACTGTATCCCAGTTTTAACACTTTTTTAGAATTTTGAAAGGTGCGGCGTTTTCTCCAAATTTTTGTCATTTGAAAAGAGAAAATGGTTTTTTCAAAAAACTTAAGTAACTCACCAAGATGTTTTGAGGTTTAGAAAAAATGTTATTTAAAATCGAGATATTTGAGTATATATACTGCAAGGTAATGTGGATACTGTGGAGCGTGTACTACTACCAATATATATGATGTACTGTACTGCAGGGTAATGTGGATACTGTGGAGCGTGTACTACTACCAATATATATATGTACAGTACTGCAGGGCAATTTGGATACTGTGGAGCATGTACTACTAACGATATATACATATTTATGTACTGTACTGCAGGGTAATGTCGATACTGTGGAGCGTGTACTACTAACAATTATGTACTGTACTGCAGGGTAATGTGGATACTGTGGAGCGTGTACTCTACGGATTATCTAAATGTTTTGATTGTGTTATTTCTCCACTTATATTTTCAGGTAATTTAAATTTTATTTTAAAACTTCAAATATCTTTTTTCTTTAATTTTTTCCTCCGTCCTCGTTTTCTTTGTATTTTTATAAATATTTCTCGTGTTAAATGGCTCAATGTTCTCAGTTAGAACATTACAGAATGTATTCAAAGGGGAAAAACAAAATTAAGTAATGATTGTGTTTTCTCCTTATCATATTTTTGGCGATGAAAGTAGAATAACGTTTTTATATTGTGTCCCTGTTTCGTTCAAATTCATGAAATTTAATCCATTTCTTCATACGAGAAAATTAAATTTAAATTTTAACTAAAAAAATCCAAAATATGTTGACCAGTAAAATAACACAAACACCGAAATTATTTTTTATTTACATGTATGAATTCGAATAAAATTACCAAGGGTGCATACAAAAATAAATCTTGCGGTGGTGAACATAAATTGCGTGAAGCACTAAAAAAATCGGAATATTTGGCTACTTGGATGCCACAGGAATAAATATAAGATACTTTAAAGGTACACAAACAGTCCAATTGCAGCACTGCAATAATCTACTTTTTTATTTTTGAAGAGAATATATTTGGTTTTTATTCATTCTTGATCAAAATTATAAACATTAAATTATAATTCATTCTTGATCAAAATTATAAAGATTAATTTATAATTCTAAATCTTGATCACTATTATCAACATTGATATATTAAGCTTTAATTAGTACAATTGTAAATCGGACAGTGCCATCTTTGAATGGAGGCCGAGGGTCACTTGAAATTACTTTCAATGAATATGGGGGGGGATGAAAAACGTCTCTCAGCAGGCAAGAAACACAACTAAGTCTACTGCATTAAAAAAAAAAATGATTATTATAGGTTGAAATATCTGATTGATTTGTTTGGAATTTAATTGATTTTTTACTATCAGAGTCGAATGTTGCAACTTTTTGAATTTGTATGGCCTTCTTCAGTGTGAGTCGTTTGTAACAATTTTCTCCTTAAAGACACAACAGATAAGAAGTAAGATTAGAAACGATCACCTTCAATAATTTTTTCTCCGTAAACCTATACTCCCTTTAATTTTTCGCGAACACTCCCTTTTAGAAAGCATTTTAGCCACTTTGGGAATATAACGTTGATGTTATAACGTTGATGTTATAACTTGATTAAATAATTAAAAAATTTTATGACATCTAACATTATCCTATACTAATATCTTTTTCATTAAGAGCAAAGAAACGGAAGGATCTGTCCAGTAAGAATAATATTTCTCCACAAACCCAGCAGGTATTATTGTAGTATTATCTGTAGGAAGAAAGTGTAATAATCAAAATTATCGTTATAATATTGAAAAAAAATATTAACCGGTTTAGGTTCAAATCAAAATTTTAATTCACATATTTTTTAGTATTTTACTTAGTTAAAATGCCCCAACACAATAAAATATCTTTTTTTCAGTCAATCCACAAGAATAATAGTTTCGAAACCTTTCTTCTTCATTAAAATCTTATTTATTATAGGAGACAGTTGTTAAGAATGCTGTCTTCCGCTACTCAATTCCGCAAACAATGAAGACGACCAAGGAGAAAATATCCACATTCAAACTCACATTTGATGCTGCAGAAGGTAATCAACGCTATGTTTATTGTTTATTCTTATAAATAGATAAATTCTCGTATTTAAGTGAACGCCACCAAATCCGAGGTTTAAGGTTATTAATAGTTCTATAATCTATTAATAGTTGCATCAAGGGTTAGCCAGGTCCATCTAGAGCCTGATTTATGTATTCTACTTTATTCAGTGGCTTTCCATAGCAATGTTGTGAACTCCATAATAGGACAGATCTTTAAAATGCCAACACTATCTAGTGACCAGTCTTAACAATGTTGCCAATTCCATCTAGTGGCCAGTCTTAATAATGTTGCCAACTCCATCTAGGGGTCAGTCTTAACAATGTTGTCAACTCCATCTAGTGGCCAGTCTTAACAATGTTGCCAATTCCATCTAGTGGCCAGTCTTAATAATGTTGCCAACTCCATCTAGGGGTCAGTCTTAACAATGTTGTCAACTCCATCTAGTGGCCAGTCTTAACAATGTTTCCAGTTCCATTTAGTGGTCAGTCTTAATAATGTTGCCAACTCCATCTAGTGGTCAGTCTTAACAATGTGGTTAACTCCATACTAGCGGCCAGTCTTAACACTAAATGATTGTATTTCTAGTGAAGAGTCTGTGGCAGTGTTTCCACAAGGATGGAGAAAATGAGATTACAGAGACGGAGATGCTTAGCTTTCATTCCGGTCTCAATATGCACATTGAGTACGTTTTGTAGTTAAACACTTTCTATTTATGATTTGATTTGTTAATTAACTTTATGACCTCCATGAACTGTTTGAACTTCATCAACTGCATAACCTCTTTAAACTGTATGACCTTCATAAACTTTTTGACCTCCATGACCTATATGATTTCAATCAATTCTATGAATTCCATGATTTCTATGAAGTCCGTGAATTTAATGACTTTCATGAACTGGATTACATTTATAAACCTTATAAACTGTGACCTCCAGAACTTTCATGGACATGGTTAATGTTATGTCCCCTTTGACCAACATAATCTCCTTGACCTCCATGCATTCTATGACCTCCATTAACTCCACAGTATATTACCTCCTAAGCTATATGACATTATATGCAGGGCGAGTCTAGGGCTGAAGGTTGACCAACTAGACCTTAAGGAAGTGACACTACCCTTTGTGTCTCTATCTGCTGGAGGCAAGATTAGAATTCAAGATGAAGCCCATGTCAAGCTTATACTTAGGTAAGTCATGCGATGGGCGGCCCTGTGGTTGGTTGTATTCTTGTTCACTAGGTTGCCTGCTTCTTTTTGGGTTCTGTTATTGGTAAGCTAGTACAAATTCGGTTTAGTAACTTCATCTTGAGATTGATATGTGGATTGTAGGGCATCCCTAGAGCGGATCCATTACAAACTATGAGGCCAAATTTTAATATTTTATGTAGTGTTTCTAAATGTTTGAGTTAAGTTGAGTTGAGTTGATTTGACACCCTAAATTGATTTGATACCTTGATTATGTCATTGAATTTGATCGACCTTAAGATAATTCAGCCATTTGATTGCAATTGACCTGAAAGTAATTCAGGAATTTGACCGTAATTGATCTTAAAATAATTCAGGCATTTGAACACAATTGACCTTACAATAATTCAGACATTTGACCGCAATTTACCCTTAAATGATTTAGGGATCGGACCGCAATTGAACTTAAAATGATTCTGGCATTTGACCGCAATTTACCTTACAATTTTCTGGCATTTGACCGCAATAATTCAGGCATTTGACCGCAATAGCAAAGGAATTTGACTGCAATTGACCTTGATATAATTTAGGCATTTGACCGCAATTGACCTAAAAAAATTCAGGCATTTGACCGTGTTTGACCTTAACATAATTCAGACATTTGGCCGCAATTGGCCTTGATATAATTTAGGCATTTGACTTTAAGTGACTTTAAAGTAATTCAGGCATTTGACCACAATTAACCTTAAAGTAATTCAATCATTTGACTGCAATTGGCCGGATTAATTCAGTCATTTGACCACTATTGACCTTAATACAATTCAAACACTTGCTCACAATTGACCTATAAATAGTCCAGGCATTTGACTTAAATTGACCTCAAAATTTACCTTAATATAATTTAGGCATTTGACCGTAATTGACCTTACAGTAATTCAGGCATTTGACTGCAATTGACCTTTAAATAATTCAGACATTTGACCGTGATGTGCCAGGGTGAGATGCTGACAGCAAACCCTTGTTTGGGAGATGCTGAAGAGACAATTGAATAGTTTGGGAGATGCTACGGAGATTATGGAATATTTTGGGAGATGCTGAGGAGACAATGAAATATTTTGGGAGATGCTGAGGAGACAATGAAATAGTTCAAACCTAAATAAATAGCCAATTTATCTTTAACTAAATCTTATCATTCAAAGCTGTCCCAAGGATCTAAAAATGTAATAAAACCTTCAAACTAATCAGGAATCATTCTTTGAAACTTAATTTGTCTATCCTCGTATATAGATTTTGGAGTAGATATTCACATGAAACAAATCCGCGAAATTCGTAGTTTTCACGTGGAATTTTCTAGTGTATAGAAATTGGCAGGGGAAAGTCTGAAAATTTAATAAATTTGTAGTTTTTCTGAATGGTTTATTTAACAAAATATTAAACATTCTGTTCTTAATTCAGGAACATCTTTGTGCGGTAAAATAGGTATTATGTGTATTTTCAAATAGAGGAACACTAAATATATTCTGATATATATTATGATATTTAATAATTTCAAATTGAAAAAAAAATCTTTTTAATTTTTCAGGCAAACATTATCCATTAGCTCGATCTGTTTTTTTTTATAAATCACAAAAGAAATAGAACAAAAACTTTGTATTTTTATTAGAATTAGTTACATTCATATTTTTTGCTAACTAACTTTTTACAGAAAAGATTTGAACACTTTTTATTTCGTATGTTTAAGTAACAATCATCTAATTTAACATGTCAATAAGGTTAATGAATAATCATCATTTTAAATAATTTTTTCTTTCAAATAAAAAATAAATTGGTTTTGTAACGACGTGTAAATTCGATAATAATGGTTTAAAATAACTATTTTTTTGTGAAGTGCTGTGTAACTTTCCTTTAGAACATTTTATGTTTATGACCCCAGGGAAGGTTTATGAAAAATCAAAATTTCAAATATTTGTCTCCAAAAGTTTTTTATTTTTGAAAAATTTTGAAAATGCGCAAAAAAATATTATGAAAACATAACTACTTCTATTCTTCCGAATATAACTTTTAAAAATTCTAAGTTATTATTTTTAGAATTGTTTAAATATTATAAAATTATAGTAATATTGTTGCTTTTAAAAATGGCATTCATTTTTTATCTCCAATCCTTTAGACTCTGGCAAAAATATAAAATAATGTATACTTTTTAAGTTTAAAGGTATGAATTGAAAATAAGAATTTTTTTTTTTATCACCCCAATTGTACCTGATCAATAAAGTACCTTATAGTTTTATATGTATTGCATAATGTAATAAATGTATTTACTGAAATAAAAATATTTTAAAAATTGTACTGTATTTTTCTTCATACGCAGTTTATTGGGCAATTACGTTTTTGTGTGAATTATGTTTAGAAATTAATTCTATTATGAACTAATATGGTTTTATTCTTTACTAAATAAAGTTTAGGTTCATAATTATATATAGATATATATATATATATACATTTTCAGGGGGTATTCAATTTCTAACATAAGAAATGGTAGAAGGTAGTGGGGGTAGTTCTGCATCCTTGGTTTGTTAAAAAAAAACTGTTTATTATCTCAAGTTGGGGGGGAGGGGGGGGTAAAAAATCCCTGAACAAGTCGCACGTTTGTATCACGTTTTCAAGAACTTGAATTAGTTCCCTCAATGTTGTTAATGTTTCCCGGGAATACTCACACCCATTAGACTCCTGTCCACGAATAAAGTTACACATGTCTTGCACCTTTTTTATCTCGCTTTTTTGCATTCCGTTCGTAGAAAATAAAAAGAGAACATTTATGCATTGGGGAACTTTAAGTTTCCCTGAACTTTCGTTTTTTTATGATTTCGCACATTTTTGAATCTTCACGAAATTCTGCATTGTTATCGCTACATTTCGCAAAATTCTTTTTTGAAAAAAATGCATAATTCGCCGATAAAGTTTGCGAAATAGGAAAGAAAATTTTTGCAGGAAATCCTAACTGTACTTCTTGATCTTCCACTCAGATTAGAGGCCCCACAAACTTTAAGGAACTTTAACTTATTAATTTTGTGAAAGATATTGTCGTTTTTCTGAATTGATAGGTGTCAATTTCCTCCATTGTATTTGTAGCATTACTCAGCAAGTCTCTTCTAAAGAAAACTTCAATTGAAAGTTATAAATTAGAGGTCATTCGTTAAACTTAAAAATTAGTCACTATTGTAGAACGGCATGTTTTATTTACAATTGTACCCTTGAAAGGTTTGCGGTTCCTCTATGTAGTGTCTCGTGCATTCCTGCTATAAGGAAATTATCAGGATGTAACATGTAATACCTTTTTTCGTCCGACCACAGAAAAACTGTCACAAAATCAACTTCTCGGCATTGAGCTCACCATTATTTCTTCCGACCACACCTTTTTTTCGTCCTGGCGTTGTTTTTGTGCCTTTAAGCACTTTTACTCAAATTTAGGCAACGTGATGTTGAATATGGTTCTGATTGTTAGATTAGTTTGTTAAAGGGAATGACCAGCAACGTATGAGAATGTACAGGGTGTCCCAATAAACATGAGAATTCTGTGACGAAGTCGATATCGTCTTTTTAAATAATTCTTTGATTTAGTCTAGTGATACCTATAACTGAGAAAACTGTAATCTGTAATAGTTTCGTCTGCTATGTTCACATTTTGTTTGTTTATGTTTTGACTGCATACAGCTTAGTAACACAAGAAAATTGTAGTATTACAAATAGAGTAAACTTTTCCGTCTTCACTGTTCATCTTGTGGAGACATTATAGACACATCTTTACAGTCTTTTACCCTTTTAATAAAATAAACTCTAGCAGACATAACATAAAATATTAAGCTTTTTAAATTAGATGTTACAATGCTAATTCATAACAAATACGATATCGAATTCGTCTCTGAATTCCCATGTTTTTTGGGACACCCTGAACTAACGAGAGAGAGAAGCATTCGGTTTCTTTTATTTGAAATCAAACGTCTATGACTCAACAGTCTTTAAACTTACAGATTTGTTTATTTTATACTTTTTCATTCAAAAAAGTATTTAAGATAAAAGGCTTTAAAATTATGGCAAAGAGGTCAAATTGTGATCAAAAAGTCACAGTTTTCTGAAATATTGACAGAATCGTTAAATCCACGTGTGTAGTATTGCTGAGAAATTTTTTAGGATTCATTTCAGGGAAATTAGTACCAAAACTAACACTTGGTCCATTTCTAACACTGAGTGTTATATATGGGCCAAATCTGCAAAGTTATCTTGTTCAAGAGTATATATCTTTAAATCCCAGCCGAGTTGAACAAAATTACACCACACATCTATATATAAATTTGGCTTGTCTGTTTGTTTGTTTGTCTGTCTGTCTGCCTGTCTGTCTGTCTGTATCCAATAAACGGCTGAACCGATCGGGCCCAAATTTTTTGTGGGACATCTAGGGACCCCAGGGAAGGTTTATGAAAAATCAAAATTTAAAAAATTTGTGTTTAAAAGTTTTTTATTTTTGAAAAATTTTGAAAATGCGCAAAAAAATATTATGAAATCCGCAAACTTTTTTTGTTTTTGTTTTATACTGTACAAAGAGAAGAAATTCAGAGATAAAGCCACAATTAAAAGTTGAAATAGAAGATGGGCGCGAAGCGCCCTAAAAGCCTAGTTTATTAAAAATGGCTAAAACTAATTATTGAAACAAGAAATGTCAACTTTAAACTAATAATAAGGCGTGAGAATTTGTTTTTGATAAAATTTATTCTCATTTTGGAACATGTCCGACGTCCGTATTATATTGAAAAAATTTCGATCACAATTTGACCCCTTTTACATAATTTTATAGCCTTTTATTATAAATGCTTTTTTGTTGGCTTATACATTTTGAATGAAAAAGTATAAAATAAACAAATCTGTAAGTCTAAAGACTGTTGAGTTATAGACGAAAACACTTTCGATTCCAAATAAAAGACACCAAATTCTTCTCTCTCGCGTTAGTTCAGGGTGTACTGGAATTCATATCAATGTCAATTTTCATGCAATTACGTAACAAAACGAGATTTTTTGATAAGGTAAAATATAAAACAAAAAATAATGTTCGGTTATAATTTAAAAATCATTAAAGCGTCGAGAAATATTATTTTGTTCTTTCTGATGGCATAAATAGAAATAGCTTGCAAAAAATAAAAAGTAACTTTTATAGTCGAAAATAAGTAATCATACTTAGATATTTGTAGATTTCCTGAAATTGTAATTGAAAAAAAGACATTTAAAGAAATCTGCGAACAAATTCGTAAAGAATAAGAAATTCAATATAAGGGGATGAAAAAGAAATAATTGATTCCAACATTGATTTATTGACAAATTTTGATTGAGAAATATGTTCCTAAACATCTAATTTTTTACATTTTTCGTCGTAGTTATTTAATAATTTTACAAAATCGATTCTCAAAACGTAACCACCCAAATGGATAACTTTAAACGTCGACTTTATGATCAAATTCAGTAATTATACAACATTAAACGTTTTATATGTCTCAAATGAATCTACAATACTACATTCTCAGTTCAACTGCCATACATTAAACATCTTAAGAAAGTTTTGTAACTGTTTAAGCTTAGATAATATAGCCCTTTTATAATTCTAGTCCAGTATTTGCTCAAGTCACGCCATTGTCAATATACTATACTTTCGTAATGTGCAATTTTCATAATTCGTAATTAAGGAATAATGGTTTTTTTTTAACTATATTCAGATTATTATGAAGATGTTTGTCCCTGATGTCATGTTTTTCTTCAAAAGAGCTAAAAGTTTTTTCTTTATTTTTAGCTTTTTCTGAGAATTGTGTTTTCAAAGTTAACACTCAATCGATCTCTTTAATGAGAACTTAATTAAATATTTGTATTGGGAGGTTTAACCAAACCAGAATAAACTTAGTCCCCCATAACTTAAGCAATTGGAAAGTCATTATAATTGAATATATTAATATATCAGCATTCACACATTTGGGGGAGATATTGTTTTTGTATCCCTAAACTTCTATTGAACACTGGCCTCAAGCTCTAATTTTCTTAACTTTCATCTTTGCAATCTGGGACCAAATTTGAACTAGGTCGCTGAATTACCTACCGCCGGTTCAAATTTTGAATCATCCATTAAAAGTTAAAGATGTATGAGGACTAGAATTGGTGATTCAGAATTTGAACCGGCTGTAGTATAGTTTAGCAACCTCTCCTATTCATAAAATTCAGTCCTTGGTGTAAATATTTGATATTTCAAACTTTGATCTACCTGAATTGATAGCTTGAAATATCAATGGTCTAAGCCATCAGTTCGCAAAGTATTAAAAAGTTAAAGTTTGAGAGAATTCTTTGCAAATTTTATGAGGGAAAAATTTTCATATCAAATGAAAACTTAGAATAGAATTTAATTGAAAATGAAAATTTTGGAAGTATCACATTTATAGAACAAAGAAATTGTGTTTTTGCCACAAACTCAAATTTTCCATCCTTTTATTTAGGCAACCTAATGGTGGAAACCCTTGATATTTCAAACTTAGGCTATTTGATCTAACAGAATTCATAGTTTGAAATATCTAACTTCTACGAAATTGGATTGCAAAGATATAGGTATTAGAAAATCAGAGTTTGTGACAAAGACTCAATTCCTTTGCGACGTATTACTTACTCATCTTTTCAATTGAAACAAAAATCCAAAGTTTTTTATGCAAACACAAAAAATATAAATTTTCAAACATTTACACTTTACAGTTTAATAGTTTTTAGAAACATGCCTTCCTTAGAGACCGTATTATTTAGGGCAGCTGAGATTACAACTATAGGAAATCATCACTTATTTTAGTTTAAAAATCAAAATCAAATATTTTACAAAAAATACACTAAAAGTTTTGAAATAAAAGTGATAATTTTTTGACTCACAGTTGTAATGGTATATTTCTTGAGCACCGTTATCTCTGATTTTGTAAAAGGTTAGATTTTTTTAACGGCATTCAAATATTAATGTTCCCCATGAACAATATTTTTACCCTTTGTAATAAGCATAAAATTTTGATAAAAATATAAATTAGAAATCTATTTAAGCTCTACGCTTTTAAGACACGCTTCGACGCTATTTTTTTCTTTTTACAACAAAATCTAAAAATCTAAAAATCTTAAATTCAATTTATTTTTAAAGCAACCTTTTTACATTTCTACCGGCCATAAACCTGGTGGGGTCACGTGACACACAAAGAAATTACTTTGACTTGATAGGCTTAGCTGTCTTGACATGTACACTGTTTTGCACTCTCTCTTTGTCCCGTGTAACAGATGTTACGGTTCGAAGGGTGCAATGTTACAAAAACAAACACTTCCGTCACCTTTCCCTTTTTTGTTATCAGGATTTCTTCATTATTTAAAAATCAATGTGTACAATAACTTTAACGTTCCAAATGTGTGCAGCGAACAAAACGTTTCGCGAAAATTTTCGTTCGAATTTCGTAAAGGCAAAAACGAAAAATGCAAAAACGAAGCGAAATTTCGAGAAAAAATATGTGTGAAGCTGTATTTTGTTTTTTTTATAATGAATTTTCGCAAAGCCTTTTCCCATTTTTTTTTGTAATTCCGCAAAATTTTCGCATTTCTTTTTTCACGATGATTTCGCTTTTTTTGCGAAACAGATTGGAGCGAAATAAGCGAAAATTTTCGCAAATGCGAAAAAATGCTAACATTTCGCGAAACGATTTTTCCTTTTCGCTGCAAAACCTTAGTTAGAAACCATTAACTAAACTTAAAGATACTGTTTTAGGGGACTCCCATTATGAAGTGCATCTTGTTGATGATCCTGGACCAATACAGTTTCCAGAGGTAATTTTTCATCAATATTAGACTCTAGAACCATAAATACAGATTCCAGAGGTAATATTTCATCAATATTAGACTTTAGAACCATTAATACAGTTCCCTTAGGTCATATTTTATTAATATTAGACTCTAGAACCATAAATACAGTTTCCAGAGGTAATATTTCATCAATATTAGACTCTAGAACCATAAATACAGTTTCCAGAGGTAATATTTCATCAATATTAGACTCTAGAACCATAAATACAGTTTCCAGAGGTAATATTTCATCAATATTAGACTGTAGAACCATAATACAGTTTCCAGAGGGAATATTTCATCAATATTAGACTCTAGAACCATAAATACTGTTTCCAGAGGTCATATTTCATCAATGTTAGACTGTAGAACCATAAATACTGTTTCCAGAGGTCATATTTCATCAATATTAGACTCTAGAACCATTAATACAGTTCCCTTAGGTCATATTTTATTAATATTAGACTCTAGAACCATAAATACAGTTTCCAGAGTTAATATTTCATCAATATTAGACTCTAGAACCATAAATACAGTTTCCAGAGTTAATATTTCATCAATATTAGACTCTAGAACCATAAATACAGTTCCCTTAGGTCGTATTTCATCAATATTAGACTCTAGAACCACGAAAAATTTAAGAGTAAAGACTCAAAGAACTGCGTAGTAAGATTTCGATTCTACTGGAGACCACCAAAGAAACTTTTTTTCAATTTGAAACTTTACGCAGGGTGATTTACAATCCAATGGAGGGTTCAGATATCTAACCAGGGGGTTTATATTTCCACTGGAGGGTTCAGATATCTATCCAGGGGGTTTATAATTCCACTGGAGGGATTCAGATATCCTTCCTTTGGGGTATATAATTCCACTGAAGGGATTCGGATATCTATCCATGGGGTCTATAATTCCACTGTAGGGATTCAGATATCCTTTCTTGGGGTTTATAATTCCACTGGAAGGATTCAGATATCCTTTCTTGGGGTTTATAATTCCACTGGGGGGTTCAGATATCTAACCAGGGGGTTTATAATTCCGCTGGAGGGATTCAGATATCCTTCCTTTGGGGTTTATAATTCCACTGAAGGGATTCGGATATCTATCTGGAGCTGAAAACTTTAGAATGAAATATCCAGATATCCCGTCGGATAATTAAAATTCCACTGGAGGGATTCAGATATCCTTCCTTTGGGGTTTATAATTCCACTGGAGAGTTCAGATATCTCTCCAGGGGGTTTAAAATTCCACTGAAGGGATTCAGATATCCTTCCTAGGGTTTTATTATTCCACTGGAGGGATTCAAAAATCCTTCTTAGGGGATTATAATTCCACTGGAGGGATTATTTTTTGTTATAATTTTTTTCTCGTTAGCAATAGTTCTTGTTTAGCGATTTTTTTTTTAGAGAAAAAAGGCTTAATATTTTCAATCATTACTCGATCAAAGAAAATTAGAGAATTGAAAAAATATTTGTAAATTATTTTATTAGGTCACCATTTGCCAACTTACAACAACAACTTCATTTGCAACATTCTTCACAAATATCGCTCTAGAAGATGGAAACTATCTTAAAACTGTACAGAGTTTTAAGGTAAGTTAAAGTGCATTAGGTCAAAATGGAGACTTTATTAAAACTGTACAGAGTTTTCAGGTGGGTTTAATTATGGTTAAAACTTGTGTTGTGAAATAGCACTTATCTTTAAAAGGAACGCACTTATTTTAAAATTTTATAAATCCCCCCCTTGGAGCTCCTAGGAAGGGGGGGGGCAAATCAAATATTTTTGTTATCCCTTCAAGGTACGACCAAGGTACGACCACCACACGTTAAATCCACACATGAATTAAACTAATCTACAGGAGTGCAGCAATGGCTACGGAAAACCACTTATTCCCGGGATTGAAAACACCAAGTGTTGATCTCTGTTTCTAAAAGATAAAATGCCAAAAAACTGAATTTAAAAACAATCGTCTTTGTACAATCATCAGGCATCATTATTGCATGAATGAAATATCATGATTAAATTCGGACAATAGTTTTTTTTCCTTTAAGCGTAATTTCAAGTGACCATTGGCTGAATCACACCAGTACCTTCAAAAGCTTTGTCTGATCAAGCGTAAATTAGATATTGGTTTAGAGTTTATAGAAAACGACAATATCTCCCAAGTTACTGATCAGATAAAGATTCCAAATGTTCCATCTATGTTTTGAGGATCGTTGTAAATGTACAGTCCCCTGAAATGCTTTTTCAAAAATTAAATGATTTTAAGCTTCAAGCCATTTATTAATGCTCTACTACAGGCATTATATAATCCTTAATTTTCTGTAAAAGTTCATTATTATTTAGAGAGTGCTGGAAGAGACCATCATAAACAATGTGAGCAACCATGTTCCAGAACTCTCGGATGTTATGGATATGTGCAGTTTTTTAGCAAGGAATTGAAAATAATAGAACATTCTAGTTTTTGTAATATTGATCTTCAAAGATATTCAAATTGGGGTGAAATTTGAATATTTTGTAATTTCCAGTAAATCCTTAGAAAGGCTATTACAAGAGGTAAAATGCCCACCCATAAAGAGGCCCCTGCCCCCGTCACTATATATGATTTTTCTTTCTCATTTTATATAATTGTTTACACCCATTCCGATTGGGCTATGTTTGCCTAGTATAGATGGGCGGTGGTGTTTTCACCCCCCCCCCCCCCCAATTGTGACAGGGTAAAGTCTAGAAAGTGCCCTAAAAGAACTTGCCAATCCATTAAAATTTCCTATCATCTGATAATTGGTAAAGAGGAGAAATCAAACTGTGTGCGGATTCCAACGGAAATTTTTTGTTGCCTAATCCATTTTTTCCATTGCCAAAATGTAAGTGTATTTTTTCATTCATACCTACAGCTCTACAGCATGATGAAGTTTTTCATCAAAACGATGCTGTAAAGTAATTATCGCGCTAAATGTAAAATTTTTTTATTTAAACAAGAATAATATAGACAGTGTTGTTAGTGTCTTTATGATTTGTCAAAAAGCTTATTACTATTTATATCTAAAAATAACCATTCTGTCAAGTTAAGTACACAATTCATTTCATAAAAAATACCTACATATAATACTGTGAAACCCTTAATAACGAATACTTCGGAAGAATTTAACAAATGCCGTCTTGACAATTTTTCAATGAGTTTTATACTATATTACGTAAATTTTAGTATTTGCGAAAATAAGTAAATAGCCATGAATATGCGGAACAGTTTTAAAGAGTTTCATATAATCATTCAATTAAAAAACTAAATATCTGCAACATTCCATTATCATTACGACATTTGATGAATTCTTTCGATGTATTCGTTATTAAGGGTTTCACTGTACTATCATTTGGCAATGTCCTATAAAGCTTTTGGACTCAAATTTTCAAATTTTTTCAAAGTTCTATTCTGTCCTTCGCTCAAGCTCGAAATAAAATTAAACTTGAATATAGGCTTGAACTTTCTTAATTAAGAGAAAAATTTCTTTCAAAAAAAATCAAATCCAAAATAGCAGTATTATAAATAAATTTATCCCCAAAAACCAAAATAACAGTATTATAAATAAATTTATCCCTAAAAACCAAAATAATATTACTATAAATAAAAGAAATTGAGTTTTTGCCACAAGCTCAAATTTTATAATCTCTATCTATCTATCTATCTTTGCAACCTAATGGCGCACACCTTTGATACTTCAAAATTAGATTATTTGGTCTAACATAATTCATAGTTTGAAATATCAAGGGTCTACGACATTGGGTTGCAAAGATATTGAAATCAGAAAATCAGAGTTTGTGGCAAAGACTCAATTCCTTTATCCCCAAAAACCAAAAATATAGTATTATAGATAAACTTATCATCCCCCCCCCCACAAAGTAACAGTGAAAAATGGGCAACACTAAAACTAAAAAAACCACCACCTAATAAAACTTGTATCGTCCAAGGTTAATAAATAATTTCTATGATTTCAGTCGAAGTCAAAGTACGTAAAGTTGACACACACTATGGTCGGTGCTTCAGCTTATCAACCAATGAAAACGCGACACAAGAAGTAACGTCTGAGGGTATGTCATATTATAGGACTGGTCGTAAACAAACTGCAGGTTGTGAAAATAAACAGAAGTTCTAGGTTACCGAACGGCAAAAACTGAGAATTTTGAGATAGTTAACCATAGATTAATTAAAATTACAGATATAACACTAGATTTCGTCTTTTCGAGATTTGGATGAAACTCGTTCACAATAACCCTGAGGCAGAAGTCCTGAGGAGTTTCGCGCAGTCGGCGAAGAACAGGCTCTCTCTGTCTTGTAATTCTAATTTTAATTCTGGGCTTCTGCCTCAGAGCTAATGTGAACGAGTTTCATCCAAATTTTGAAAAGACAACATTTAGTTTTAAATCTGTTATTCTAATTTATCTATGTTCATTACCGTTCATCAAAAACTAAGAATAACAGAAAGTAAAAAAGAATGGTTTGTTGCGTTTAAAGTAATGGTGAGATTATTATTGTTTATGTTTAAAGTTGAATGAACCACACACTGCCTCGCAAATGAAAAGTGAAGTGTGTTTTTTTGAGCTTTTTACATTAATTAATGTATAAAATATCATTATAAATCCAACCTTATCGCCGTTAATGTATTTGAGATTGTCAACAAATGGTAAATTTCAGTTCGAACAAATACCTGAAAATATTTTTAGCGTACTGTTATGTTAACTAACCATTCACATACATAGATTAATGTTTAAATTTATACTAGATTGGTAACCCAGCGCTGCCCAAATTACTAATAGTTTCTCCCGTCATTTACCCGCACTTGTTCGATTTTACCGAGAAATTGGAACTATTTCCACAGAGCAAAATATGAGTAATGACTATTAGCGCCTATTCTTGCATAATAATCAAATCAATCAAATCAATCAAATCAATCAAATCAATCAAATCAATTAAATCAATCAAATCAATCAGATCAATTAAATCAATCAGACCAATTAAATCAATTAAATCAATCAAATCAATCAAATCAATCAAATCAATCAAATCAATCAAATCAATCAAATCAATCAAATCAATCAAATCAATCAAATCAATCAAATCAATCAAATCAATCAAATCAATCAAATCAATCAAATCAATCAAATCAATCAAATCAATCAAATCAATCAAATCAATCAAATCAATCAAATCAATCAAATCAATCAAATCAATCAAATCAATCAAATCAATCAAATCAATCAAATCAATCAAATCAATCAAATCAATCAAATCAATCAAATCAATCAAATCAATCAAATCAATCAAATCAATCAAATCAATCAAATCAATCAAATCAATCAAATCAATCAAATCAATCAAATCAATCAAATCAATCAAATCAATCAAATCAATCAAATCAATCAAATCAATCAAATCAATCAAATCAATCAAATCAATCAAATCAATCAAATCAATCAAATCAATCAAATCAATCAAATCANGTCTAAAATCCCCCAAAAACCGGTTTCAATTGAGCGCCGGCTTAAATCTTGAAAAATTTAATACAAATTTAAGTGGAACCAACAAAATTTGAGCCGCGGCTAAATTTTTTTTAATTCGGCCTCAGTTCCTTAAACTTCTTAACAAAACTTAGTTATCTAAACTAAGAATAAGAATCAAAAACAACCTCAAAATTATAGGGCAATTCTAACCGTTTAAAAGAATTTCTTCCATAGAATGACAGCATCACGATTTGGAATAATAATCTTCTTAATGGTAGATTTGGCCTTCAAAACAAATGCATATCTAAAGAAGATGTAAGTACTTAACCATGATTTATCTGTAAACTTTAAAAATAAATGTAGAATATTTAAGTAAAAATTATAAAATTAGACAATAATATTTACATTCGCATTATCGTCTTTGCCTGACCGCTTAGGTCATAGTAGCTGGCCCTTACCTATTTTAAAAAATGTTTAATTAACACAGAGCAGAGATTAAAATAGAAGGGATATAAGACTATCCCTCGGTATGAATATATGTTCAGACCCTCTGAGCCTGAAAATGAGTTTTACAATTTATGTAAATGTTCACAAATTATACGCAGTACATCACAATAATACTGTTAGATCCCTGGATATATCCGTTGCAATTTCTTCTTTTTAAAAAGTTTATGCTGAAATAAACTCTGGAATGTAAAGTAAAGCTTATGCTGAAATGAACTCGGAACACAGGACAGTTAACAGGCTGTCAGAGAATTGATTTAGAGAAAATTGAATAATTTTCAAGAAATATTTGTTCTATCAAAAGATGTTCCAAAAGGTTAAATAGCACACATCAAGTGTGAAGTACGCCTGCAGTATGGAAACTAAAAACTGGCAGTTTTATACTTTTAAAATGCAAATAGTGAAACATTATAATTTTAAAATGAGACCAAAAACTAGAAAGAAAAACTCAATCAAAACATGTCAACATGAACAATAGTGAAATTATTGATAGTTCCGATGACGTTAGTTCAAGTGACTAACCACTAAAGTAAATAACTTGTATATGTATCTGAAGTCCAGATTTTCAACAAGGAATAATTATGAAATATATAAATAAGAGTTCACTTGTACATGGTTAACAGTTCCACATCGTTACACAGTTACACATTTTTTTAGGTTGAATAATAGTAAAATACAATTTAAAAGATTAAGTAATAATATGAATGTCGTCTTCTATAAACCAGTGCCGATTTCCGGGGTTTGCACTACTCTTGCAAGGCTATATCTATTCAACCCAAATTCATAGACTTTAGATATTTCAAACTATGAAATATGTTAGATCAAATATTATAGGTTTGAAATATCCAAGGTTTACGTATAGGGATTACAAAATTTGACACTGTGGCAAAGACTTAATTCATTCAGTAGTTTAAACAATTTGTTCTTTTTAATAGCTCTAGCTTTTTAGGAATTATATGATTCTTGAATTTTACACACCCGAAAGACCAGCTGTCGAATTTAACAATTTTTATACATTTGACCGACAAAGCATATAATCTAACATAACTGTTTGATCATTTTATAATATTGTATAAACAGTGTATGCCTGTGTGCAGTTGGACTGAAGAAAGCTATCCAATGGAAAACTCCCAAACGGTAAAATTGTAAACAGTAAATCCAGGGGCGGATACAGGAGGGGCGGTAGGACCTTCGCACCCCCCTGATGGATTCAGGGGGGTCGTAGCCCCACTTCCCAATAGCACTTAAGGGAAAGAAAACCTAGTGCAAAACAGGAAAAATATCTATCTTAAAAATAAATCTAGCATCCCCCTCACTTAAATCCTGTATCCGCCCCTGAGTTAATCATTTGAAATGTTCTAATTCAACCAATTTGTAATGAAGGGTGCTGCTACAACAGGTCTTATTATCAATGGGATGCCTGAAAAAGTCAGGGAAACCAAGGTGAAGTGTATTTATGCTTTAATCATAAAATTGGGTTTCAATAATTTGCAGATTTTCTTGTTTTCATTAAAAGTTAAAAAAAATTGGTGACACATTTTTAATTCTGACCAACCGAAAACCATCATTTCATAGGATAAACAGAAAACAAGATTAAGAAGTACAAGAGGTTTGGGGGAAAACTAGAATAAACAGAAAACAAGATTAAGAAGGCCATGGGGTCTGGGGGAAAACTAGAATAAACAGAAAACAAGATTAAGAAGTCCAAGAGGTCTGGGGGAAAACTAGAATAAACAGAAAACAAGATTAAGAAGGCCAAGAGGTCTGGGGGAAAACTAGAATAATCTATCTATAACATTTGCTGAAACTAATATTTTTGCTGACATCCACGAGCTTAAAAAAAGTAAATTTCTGTTCCTTCAAAAAGTTTATTTATAAACAATCTTCAAATTCCTCAAATGTCAAATTATTTTGGTAGGAGGTACTGACGTATGGCGTGGATGGTTTCATCATCGCTATGGGGGGATTCATCGGGCTCTTCATAGGAACTACTATACTAGATTTCGTTAAGTAAGTAACTAACAGCTGTTATCTAGAAATCTTTGAAATCGAACTTGCGAACAAAATTTTCTGAACGAACATTGTTTTCAAACGAACTTAATTTTTAACTGAACGAATGATTTATTGAAGGAAAAATTTATTTAAACGATCGT
>NW_019397576.1:27178-55011 GCF_000591075.1 Eurytemora carolleeae | reverse complement strand
AACTATATACTGAAGTAGAAACTGCTCGCTCCCACGCAGAGAACTTGCGCATGCGTAGTCGGACTGTAAACAGCTTCTAAAACTAGTTCTTTACAATACGTTCTGTACAGATCCTCAGGGGGAACTCAGAGCATCAAAGGGTAACACATAGACTTTATGAACGCAGCGTAGCTCGCGTAACAGCCGTATACAAATAGAGTTGTTCCTATTTCATTGTTTATCTTGCAAAATATTACTAACACATAAATTTTTTATGATTTTTGAAATTAAAAAGTCAATCAGAAGACTGTTGAATAGGAAGACGACATTAAAACAAGAGTTAATTGTGTATTTGATGTTGTTACTAAGCAAATAGTTTTACTATTTATCTAAATCATTAATTAAAATATTAAATACCTTTCGGACGTTAGAAATAAAAACAAGACGATTTAGAAGTTTTCACTTAATTCCTATTTTCTGCATTGAGTAGGGGACAACAACTTATCTTTCTCGAATGTACGTAATTATGTTTATACTTTTATTGGGGACGAACGGCCTAATATTGATCTAATATTGAACATGAAAATAATTATTTTGTCAAAAAAGTTGTTTTCTGACGAGTGAAAAGTATTACGTCAGAGAAAGTAAATTTCACATTAAATTGAAATATTACAGGTTTTAATCATATCTCCCTATGCTGTTAAAGTATTGAAGAACAACATTTTTTTAATTTTTAATATAAAAGTAAAAAAGTTTCCTTTTCTCACAAGTTAATGATAACTGAAGAATTCCAGACGTCAAAAGTCATATCAGTAATGTTTTCAAAGATTTAGGTATCTCTTCCAAAGATTTGTTCAGATTTCTCTATGTCTATAAATGTCGTCTTCTGTTAAAGTTAAATAAATTGCAAAGTTGTTCCGATAATTCTTTATAAATTAAAATTTCTTTACAATATATGTTAAAGCAATAGAAATGTGCCTTGCTTGGCTTTAAAATTTGAAGCTGATTGCAGGTCCATATCAAACTCAAGGTAGAGCTGGGTTCCCAAGTTTTATATCTTTATAAGATCAATTACTACTAACTAGCCTCTATATTTACGCCTAAAATATAATATCTTAAAATATTTAGCTTTTATTAAAGTATCATCCTTCGTAGGTTATCATGCAAGTAATAATCAAAATATACTTTATCAAGAAAAAGTTTTTTTCTTCAAAATTTTATTCATCTTCAGTATGCAACTAGAAACGGTTAAAATTTATTAATGATAGCCAAGTTTAACAGAAAATTAAGTCTTATCAGAAAGTCTTTTTTTTTTTATTTAAGTTAGATAATTTTTAAGGGTGAAGACAGAACCTTTTAGTGCTTGGGATTTACAAAATGGGATCTGGCATTTTCATGTCTTTAAATTAACAGATGTATCAAGACTGTTGTCCAACATTCTACTTATTTAATCATAGTTTGAGTAGAAGCAAATAGATTATCAAGTACAATAGGTGGCAACAGAGAAATAAACAAATTATACACGACGTCACAAGTGTCAAATATAACAAGGAAAACGAAATTGTCTCACATTAGTTTTCCAAATTAAATAAAAAAAGTGTAAAAACAGAAACTAAAGAACACATAAAATTGCACTTATTTTACTTTAAGAAAAGCACTTTATTCTAAAATTATCACTATTATTGATGATTTTGTCGGACACAAAAACTGAATAGGCACTTGTGACGACAGAATACAACTGTACTGAGAGTGTACAAATTCTACGTTGCCATCTATTGTACTAGAATCTATTTGAGTAGAAGTAAATATTTCCATTTACTGTTATGTAGCGCCGATATAAGGATTTATCTCTAATTGGAAAATAAGCTATAAAAAGATATATGTTACCGCCAAGCAATTTCTATTGGTTCAGAATAGACACCAAACACATGACTTAACCCTGATTGGATCAGGCGCTAAAGGACTAGGCATACTAGAGTGATTTAACAAGTTAACAAGTTAATGTTTAAGAAACTAAGAAGCAAACCCAATTCTGGAAAGATTACAATACGCAGTAACGTACGCCCATAATTGGAAACGTTTATCAACAAATCAAATCTAAGAAAATCTAAAATCAATATCGTTACTAAATTCTATGTTTATCGGGGAAAACCATAACTTGATCACATTGCTTAAAATTGAATAAAATGGCCTTTTCCATGATAACCAATGCTGGATTATTTTCTTCAAATTATCAATTTTTAATTTCCAAGGATCGGAATGTTTTTGAGGTAAAAATATTTAATACCAGCTTGGGAACCCAGCGTACCCAGGGGAGTCATAGTTAGTCCCACCGATTACACGCCCCTTGTCGTAAATGACGATTTTAGCTATTTTTCCCGATAAAAGTCGACTCACTCAAAACCAAACTAAAAAACATTTCCGGGGCTCTACCGAGTTCCCCAATCAAATTTTGAGGCAAATCGGTACAGGGGTTCCCAAGTTATGATCGGACAAACAAACAGAGATTACAACTTTATATATAGATATGCTTGTTTGTCATTACTATGTACAAGTGTAAAAACACAAGTGTCGCAAATAATCTTATTTTACTAACCCTAGAGCCTAGACAGCTTAAGTAAAATGTTTTATTGATTTTTAAGGTTAGATAAGATAAGATATTGCTAAAATACATGTATCTGTGTACAGAACGAGTTTACAATTACAAATAGATGATTATATTAACATTACTTAAGTATATAACGAAATTAGGTGGAAAATAGCTCTTGGCTGTTTTGATTTTTTTCCCCCCTAATTTTAGTAATAATAACAAAACATTTCAATTAAATAGATTTAAGGAGAACTATTAGAGATCAGGGTGCGATTTTATCTTATGCAAAATAGTTTCTACGATCGAAAATCTAAAATGTCATTGACGTTTATTGGATAAAAACACACGGACAAACACTCAAACAGACAAGCAAAGTATAAATATATTGATTAAAGATGACTGCATGATTATAATTGCGCATGGTGTACGTATATGCAACACTGAAAACTTTGGTTAATTTGAAGTACCGTACTGACTTTTAAGCAGAGCTAGAGAAAACTGTACATTATACAAACAGATTATAGACGGCAGAACTAAACTGAACCACTGTTCACTGCAATTCTTCATGTACCGGGCCGAATTCCACCTAGCTGGAGCAACCTGTACAGTACAAATACATACTAAAGACGGTAGAACGGGACAGTTTACCAAATAAATGATCTCCTCCTTGCGAGATTATTGTGTTACGCTCATCGAGATATTAGTAATAGAGGGGGCATCTGGAATTTTAGACTTCTTAATGTACAGCCACTGTACACAATGACCCGATCAGAAATTCTACCTGGGGGGATCTTAATTCGTAAATCAGTGTTTTAAGACATTATTGTTTGAAAGTGAAGCCTACAATATTCAAGAAAATAAGCTCATATGATTTTTGTATAAAAATGAGACATGACAAATAGAGAAAAAAATAAAATCCTTCTTCTTAATAACATCTTGTTTATTATCAAATTCTTTACTTCTGAAATCTACATTGTACAATTAACTCTTAGGAATATATGTTTCTGACTTTTAGAATGAAAAGCAATTCTGAACTAATAATAAATCTAAATTAGGTTAGACTTAATTTTTATGTTATTGAAGAACTTAAAACTGTCAAAATATTTATTTTACATAAATGAACTTAACGTGAAACAAGTGATTTTTAAATAGAAATAATCTATTGGTTTTGTAGGAGCATATAAAAATTGGGTGTTCTGTCTTCCAGATAACTTGTTCTATCCATGCTCTTTTCGTTTGTTATGAAAAATTTCTGAACCCGAAACATCGTTGTTTACACAATTTTTGGCACTACAATATCTCATTGTTGAAAAATATTAAAATTAACTGTCCACACAATACCGTACAAATAGATGTACTTAGGATTAAACCCACTGAGCCCAACACTTAAGACAGGGTATCGTTCTGAAAACTAGTTCTAAAACCCGGGTTTCACGAATGGGGTTAGGCAGTTTTAAGAATATTAATATTTTTGTTATGAAATATTATTTTATTCAGTTTGTTTATATTCTCAATTTTTTTTGATTCTCTTAAATCAAAATCTACACAAATGTTAAGACCCCAAGAAGGAAACTCGGGAGTTTTGTTCAACGATACTCTTTTAAATTTCGGGCCCTCTGTACTCTATGATACCAACTCAGTCATAAGGAAACATTTTTCGACAAAATTCACTGTACAGTATAAACCTAGCCAGGCAAAATTAGGAGAGTTATGCCCGCCCCCTGGTTACGCTTAATGTTTTATGTAAGTTGATATTATGCATTAACCTTTAGTAAACAATATGCTTTAAAGGGACTCTAAGGAATACATTTAGTATTGATCCATATTTATCTATATCTATATCTATATGGACATATTTATATCCATCTCTATATCTGTAACTGTCTTTAATATCAGTCTCTGTATATCTGTATATCTGTATATATATCTGTATATCTGTATATCTGTATATCTGTATATCTGTATATCTGTATATCTGTATATCTGTATCTGTATATGTATCTGTATCTGTATCTGTATCTGTATCTGTATCTGTATCAGTATCTGAATCTGAATCTGAATCTGAATCTGAATCTGTATCTGTATCTGTATCTGTATCTGTATCTGTAATTGTATCTGTATCTGTATCTGTATCTGTATCTGTATCTGTATCTGTATCTGTATCTGTATCTGTATCTGTATATGAATCTGAATCTGAATTTGAATCTGTATCTGTATCTGTATCTGAATCTGAATCTGTATCTGTATCTGTATCTGTATCTGTATCTGTATCTGAATCTGAATCTGAATCTGAATCGGAATCGGAATCGGAATCGGTATCGGAATCTGAATCTGAATCTGAATCCGTATCTGTATCTGAATCTGAATCTGAATCTGAATCTGAATCTGTATCTGTATCTGTATCTGTATCTGTATCTGTATCTGTATCTGTATCTGTATCTGTATCTGTATCTGTATCTGTATCTGTATCTGTATCTGTATCTGTATCTGTATCTGTATCTGTATCTGTATCTGTATCTGTATCTGAATCTGAACCTTAATCTGAATCTGTATCTGTATCTGTATCTGTATCTGTATCTGTATCTGTATATGAATCTGATATCTGTATCTGTATCTGTATCTGTATCTGTATCTGTATCTGTATCTGTATCTGTATCTGTATCTGTATCTGTATCTGTATCTGTTCTACTGCGTACAGATTTAAACTCTTCTAGTTCTGAGAAGAGTAGAAAGAAAGTGAGAAAGTGAGAAGAATATGATTCATATTATATGCAGTGTGAACTAAGTACTAACATTACTCTCAAGTGAAATATGACTCAGATTTAATAAATGTGACGTGATACTTCATTTCAGAAATTGTGACAAATCTGAGTGAGATGTAGGCAAGGTATGTTTTCTTACATCTTGCAGAAGAATGAATATTTTAAAATGTTTTCAGATGAGTGCCATAATTTTTAGCTGTTTTTCTTGGATTTTTTTAAAAATAAAAATTGATAATTTGCCAAAGCATTTTATATTAATGGTCTAGTATATGTTGATTTTTTGACCCGATTAAGGAAATACCTAATTAAATAGATTTAAGGAGAACTATTAGAGATCATCCCCCCTAAATAAATGCTCTCGTACTATTTGGTCACCCTTCTTCTTTCCTTGTTTTCATATATACCTTTGCGTTTAATGAAAAGAGAAGTAATAATAATACAGTATGTGTCATTCCATTCTGTTAAACTTTTCCATTTTTGTTTTCAACATAAGACCAAAGAAATAATTGACTTAGCTTCTAAAAATTGTTACTTAAACTTTAACAAAAAAAGAAAATTGATAAAACAAAATATCATAATAAGCATTTTAAATAAAAAGGCGAAGAAATAACAATTTGCAGCTTTATACAATACATTAAAATACAATATACAATACAATACAATACAATACAATACAATACAATACAATACAATACAATACAATACAATACAATATGATATAATACAACACAATACAATATAAAATGTCTAAAACAACATACTTGAAGTTTGTGTAAGCATTGTTTAAGCTTAAGTTTAGGTATTTTATTTAAACTTGATAAGAATTCATCAATTGTAGAGTACACGTAATAGTGATAACATGTTTCAATTAAACACAATATTTAATCAACTAAAAACGGTGAATTCGACGAAATTAAATAAAGTGTAGTTCTTTGGATTTTCCTGAATAAAGACAGTTTACTAAAGGCCAAAAAGCTCAGAGGCCTCTGATAACCTTAAACAATCAATACAATTTTCAATAATAAACAAAATGTCTGAAATTTTTGGCTTTTAGGTTAAATTTTGGCATCGCTATGGCTTATAGTAAGCTTAAGAAAAAAGTCGTAAATCACAATCTACCAAAGTGAAAATTTGGCATATAATGTAATTAAAGCAAATACGGGGAGAACACAAATTTAAAATATTTAAAACTTCTCAACTTTGTGCAATTCTTCGAAAATCCGGAATAAAAAAAACCTGGATTAAAAACGATGTTTTACTCTAGTTTAGATGTAACGTTTGCATTAAAAGTGCATGTATACACGGCACAACGGCTGTGTTTTATAATTATTGGACTATTCAAATACACAACTTTAATCTAACAGTCGTCTTTATATTCCACAGTTTTATAGATCCCTCTTCTCTGTAGTTT
Organism: Eurytemora carolleeae; assembly: GCF_000591075.1. NCBI lineage: Eukaryota > Metazoa > Arthropoda > Copepoda > Calanoida > Temoridae > Eurytemora > Eurytemora carolleeae. The sequence continues at coordinate 48,269 of NW_019397576.1, read as the reverse complement.
CATTCTTGGCCGGTGGGTAACCCTGATATTCTGGACCCAAGAAAATCTGTTATTATCATTATTATCATTGTTGTTATTATTTTCATCATTGTTATTATTAAGAAAATTGTTCAAATTACCATTGAGAATCAGGTATGCCACTCTTGAAACGGAGGGTCACGTAAGACTAAGTTCCTTTAAACCTGTCTATATACAATACAGAATTGCCCATAAAGGATGAGACTTCAGAGACGACTGAATGGGTTTTATCGAGTCATTTTTGTTAAAGTTTTAAACTTGTTGCTTTCTTTTCCAAATTAAGCAGTGCGCCAAAAAGAACAAAGACCAAATCAAACACTCAGATCGATTGAATTAATAATTTTTAGGTCGTCATAAATGTCGCATACTTTATGAATAACACTATATCTTACTAAACATCAGGTGTTCTACAAAATAAGTATGTGGGTGCTGGGGAGGCTAGGAGAGTGGGTCAGCTTCTTAACCTGGAACCTTCTACTTGCTCTTTTATATTTATTCAGGCAGGGGCAGGCTATAATTAGACTAAAGTTTAAATCAGAACTGCGGAGACATCGAAAAAATTTATAAAATTTCGTCTTGCAATTTTCAATGAGTTTTATACTATTATACCTCAGTAATTGTAAAAACGAATAAATAGCCATGCAAAATTCGGAAATAGAGCTCAATATAATTATTTCAATTAAAACATTAATATTTACAGCATTCCATATTCAGTAGGTTAAGACGACATTTCATAAATTCTTTCGATGATTCCGAAGATCTGGGTTAAACCAAATAGATTATCAAGTACAATAGGTGGCAACAGAGAAATAAACAAATTATACACGACGTCACAAGTGTCAAATTTAACAAAGAAAAATGAAATTTTGTCACATTTTTCCAAGATTAAATAAAAAAGTGTAAAAATAAAAAACAAAGAACACACAAAATTGCATTTAGTTTATTGTAAGATTAGCACTTCATTCTAAAATTATCACTATTATTATAATTTTGTCGGACACAAAAACTGAGTTGGCACTTGTGACGTCAGAATGCAGCTGTACTGAGAGTGTACACATTCTACGTTGCCATCTACATGTACTAGAATCTAATTGGGTTAAACTCGGTTAAACACTCTACTCAGTACCTTTACTAAAAGGCTACATTTTTATCCTTAAAAATGTAAATTACCTCTCTCCCCCTGTTCCCAAACCGGTTGTTGTATATATAAGAAAATGCCCCTGTTCTGGCAGGAAATGCATATTTTTGGTTTCTTTTCAACAGTTCTTCTCTCACTGTGTTCAAGTATATCAGTTTCTCACATCAGCTTCTAACTACGCGCAATCTTCAACAGCTGTGCGCGCGCACAAGATCGTGAGAAAAAAGAAAAACTTTTCAGGCAAAACAACAAAATAAAAAAATAAATAAGTGATCCTCCTTTTAAAGTGACTTGCGCATTTATACTGCAGAAATAAATATATAAATTATCAGAATAAAACACTTTTAAACCTAGAAAAACGTAAATATCTTCCACACTCTTGATCTTAGCATGGATCGAGGGTCACTTGAAATAAATCTTATACAGTCACTTAAATCTATCATAATTTAGTTACAACAACATCAACCAGACACAAATACATTTTTTTCTTGTGTAATAATGATTTATTAAGGGTATATGATGATTTATTTTTGGAATCGATCAGAACTACTTTATTTTGATCTAATGTATTTTTAATTTATTTTGAAAAATGCTAAATTATCTCTTTCTTTAGGGAAAGGGGGGGGGGGTGTATGTTTTATGATAAAAAAATCATAAGTTTATCTTTTTCTCGTATTTAATAGTTTATTATTGACAATTAATTGATAAGCAACAAATCTTGTTAATTTAAAAATGTTTAATTATGTAAACTAAACGAGTATATGTAAATTAGAACCCTGCTCTGTTGTAAATGTATAATTTACTGATTATCTAGTATAAGTAGATTAACTGTTATGCCCGTGATACAGGGTGATTAAAAAACAGCAAGAGAATTTTTTTGTAAAATTTTTGAATTATCATTGAGAAATAACTTTTAACATTATTCAATCTATACGTTAGGCAAACTATGTGTGTATTCGTATATATGCAAAGTAACTCACAGTGCTTTTTATTTATGAAATAGAAAAGCTAAAAAAAACTTTTCTTGGAAAAATTTGAGGGTTTTAAAGTGGTTTATAGTTTAATGAGTTAGTAGCCTTGAAATTAATTTATTCTGTTATACGTGTATTCAGTTTAGAGAAATCCTTTCTTCTATTGTCCAGGGTATATTCCTTACAATAAACTCATAGGGCTGGGCATTACTCTCAATTTAAAAAATATATTCTTTATCGTTTTGTTTTTATAACAACATCATATACACTTGAGTATTGTCTTAATGTCGTCTTCTTATTCGTAGTTTTCTGGTAATCACTGTATGTACAATAGTGATTCTCTTCTAAAGAAAGTAGTGACCATGAGCAATTTCTTAGTTGTAGGTATTAAAATTTTTCCATTTATTTAAGAATTCATTAATCGATAAATTCTTAAATTTTTCATAAATTCTCGGCAATAAAACTGTTCAAATTTCTGTAAGTCCTACAGTGATAACCAGAAAACTGTGGAATAGGAAGACGACATTAAAACAAAACTGAACCGCATTTGATGTTACCAGCAAATAGTTTTAATAGTAAGTTATTTAATTACTTGTTAAGTGAAATGGGGCTGTTTACACTGCACAATTGCTGTTCCTAATGTTCATTGCATTGTTTAATGTAAGTACTTCAGTCTAAAAGTCTACTTCGTATTCCAGAGTTTTATGGTTATCACTGTATAAGCAAGCATTCATTTAACCATTAAATGTATAAGCTTTCCAAATTTTCATTTATTATAAATGAATCGCATTGAAATGTTAATAATATATACAAAATAATCTATGAAATTTTAAGATCATAAAACTGAAGCTTTTTTATATTATTAGATTCAGTCTAAAATCATAAATCAAATGACCCCCGGCCCCCCTCCCCTTGACTCATTAAGATGCCATGTTGTTGGAATCCGTGTTTTATATACTCTTATCTTGCAAATTTACGCTCTTAAGATTAGACTATATAGGATAACATTTTACGCAGAACTTCATACAAATATTATGAAAATTGTTCGTTTTTGGAAGACGACAAGAGAAGTCACAGATCTAAACGGGATTTGAGAAAAGACGACAATTCTGGATATTCACAAAGTTTTCTCACAAAATCAGGAATCGTCATTTATTAAAAGAATTTATTTTCTTTAAAAAGAGTTATCATGTTCAAAAGTTTGATAAGAAAATAGCTCGACCAGCGTAATATTTCATGTCCTCTAAAAACGACGATTAAGGTCTCCCGAAAGATCTTGGAAAGGATCTCTCTAAACCTTTTGATCGAAAGGTGTCTACAACTCTTCTCAATATCAAACATCAAGATAACTATGCAAGGTAGAGGAGAAGATCCTTTTTATATTCAAGGGAGTGTTCGCAGTTTTTCAAAAGAACGGCTTTAACACTATTTCGGAGTTGAGAATTGATGTACGTACAATGATGTAAGTTTTTGATATTTAAAAAGCTGATAAACGATGAGAAACTGTTAATTTTAATGGAAAACATACTAAATAATAAATAAATAAATAATAATAAACCTAAATAAAATAATGGTAAATGTATATGTACATATTTATATGCACTTAAAATTAACTGTCGTCATCACTGTATTGAAATAAGTTCCAACCACTGCAAACCCTTTTTTCTCTAATTATTAGCAGAACAAACATACACCCTTAGATACAAGGTTACCCACAAAGGATAAGACTGTAAATACGACCCAAAACTCTAAAAAAAATAAGACGATTTTGTTTTGATGGTTTACGAAATTATTTACCGCCGAAAGAAACCAGTTTTAGCCTACAAGGAACCCTTAATACAACAAAACGGACTAAACAAACTCAGTTCAATCGTCTCTGAAGTCTCATTCTTTGTGGGTTACTCTATACATACTAAACTCAAACACAATATTCATATTAGTAATTTTTACAACGTAATCATAATTTAGAAATCGGGATTTTTGGACAGGAAACCCATTGAGGAGTATTGAAGGAAGTTCAGGGTAAGTTTATGCATTGGGGAATAGCAAGACGACATTTTATCAGTTTAATGTTTATTTGATGCAGTTTTAAAGTAAAAAGTTTACCAGTAGCTTCATAATAACGTAAATGTAACGTAAAATGGGTCAATGGACACTGGGAAATTGACATGCTTTATGTTTACTAGACTATATTAAAATAATTCTTTGGAGGGTCTAATAGTTACCTTTCTATTCCACAGTTTTATGGGGGTTACTGTATAAAAACAGTAACAATCAAATTATGTATATAAATTTGGGCGTATATAATTTACTTTACGAGTTGCATATTAAGTTTTGTCCATACATTTAGCATTGTTTGCTTATGTTAGACAAATCTTGGCCAATTTCTCACTGGTCTCAGTCGGACCTTTATGGATTTATCAAGACTTGGTTCAACTGCTGCTGGTTAGACTTTGTTGCCAAATTATAAACAGTTCAGAATCAAGACCGAGTCGTTAGAACATCTGACAAGTTTGTTTCCTTAAACCAATCATATGAAGTTTTCTTCATTCATTAGTTTCTATTCTCTAGTAAAAAATAATCTTTCTGTCATACAAAGCTGCAATTGTTCATCTTTTTACGCTTAAAAAGTATACCGTTGTTTTTTCTATAGCATTTAATAGTTTTAACCGATAAGGTTGATTGAACATCCGTTGACCATCTCTTTAATAGAATAATTTAGAAGACGAGGATCAGATAGTGATACGAGTGTATATTCCTGTAAAGGTATTTCTATAATTAATGTACAGGGTTATTCACTAAGAATGAGACTTTATAAACGACCTTGCACACCATAGTCTCAGTAGAAGTAAATATTTCCATTTACTTATAGCGCCGATTGAAGGATTTTTACTCTGATAGAATAATGAGATAGATAGATAGACATAATGCGTCCATTATACTGTAATTGTACATAGGAGAAAGGATTACCAATGAAATATGTGATTTTAATGACAACCTGAAATTATTTGAACTCTAATCAAGATAGATATAAATACCAGCCAGTGTTTAAATATTGTACTTTTAATGAATCTTTTAAATATAACCAATCATGGTGCGGAACTACATTTCTTATATTTTTGATATTTAATATTTAACAAAAATAAGATTGGGTAACATTCATGTATATGTATTATTAAATAGCGTATCTATTCATGACTTTTACTACATACTATAACTAATAACTATATATGGCCATTTTCTGACATGTGTTTTGTTTAAGATTCAATGGGGAACTCAATGGATTCCGAAAGACTGTTTTACAGTAAACCTGATCACAACAGTACACCTGTACATAAAACCGGTTCTACTGATTCCAACCAGAGAACCAGCTCTAACTACCGTTCCTCCGACTCTACAGATTCCTTCATTATGGTAAGTCTACTAATATTGTAACAAAAAATCTACGAACTGTATTTTCACTGGACCAAATTGACAGCCATGGTTTAAAGTTGTTGCACTCATACCAAACATCATTTTTTTGCTTACACTTATATATAGGATGTTAAAAAAAGTTTTTAAAATCTGCACTATGGTGTTAACATGAAATTTTTACATTTGGAAAATATCCTGTCTTTTTTACTATATTTATTACTGTATAGTGTATATAAATGATTAAATTGCAAAGAACAAAATTCAGTTAATCTTTGATCCCAAAGTTCATGATTGCTTTAAGATGCATATGCTCAGGGTGCTCCACAAGTGTCTTGATTCTTGCATGTAGGTTGGATTGATGTCTGTCTGGTTTACTCCTCCATCTCTTCAGCCAAGAATCTAATGCAAGGAAAGTTATTTCAGAGGTGTACGCATCTTTGGTACTGCAGTGTACTGTCACTGGGCGGTAATGTAAATGTAATGTCGGTAATGTCGAAGCCTGACACGGGATTCATCATTCACATAAATGATCAATGAAATATTCTGGTCATAGGAAACTATTATGTGAATTATGAAAATCATCAAAATTCAATGCTTTTAACCTCCTCGGATACTAAACGAACACTGATGCATCTATTCTTCTTTACAAATTCCGCCCAGAGAGAACTGGTTTCAATATGTACGCAGAGTATACGCAACTGTAATAAACTTTCCTTGCATTACATTTTTGTGTTCAGCAAATTTTGGATAATTTACAATTTAAATTTCTACAAATAGTTCAATATAGCAAAGAAATATATTTACTTTCCAAAGTATAATCAAAGTAAATCCAATTATTATTGCTGGTTCTTAACAGGGCATCAAGGTTTTTAATCTGTGCAAAATATATTTTGTATAAAGTATTCAAGTTAAGGTTTTCTTGAAAGGCAAGCATGTTTTACATTACTAAATTCTTTAACAGAACAAATGGAATATGATCAGGTTCAGACTTAAATAATTCCATTGGCAAGGAAATCTAAATTCTTTAATATTCTGCTGGTCCTTTGCCATCTCAAACTTAGCCAATCATCAAAATCATTTCAAACGTCAAAGATCAATGTGCCAAAAAGTGATACTAATTAAAAGATGTTGTTCTTGTGTGAAGAAACCAAATATTTTATTAATGTGAGAGTATCTCATGATTTAGAATTCTCGGGTTCAAGCATTTAAACTTGCAGGCCCTGTTATAGTTAGAGTTGAGCACTACACGATAGAAAAACGACAATATCTTCCACATTATAGATTAGCTAAAGGTTTGAAGAGTATCGTTGTGAATCCGGCATTTTCCTTTATCTGTAGGGGTCGACTAAAATTACAACGAGGTCTGTTAATTTGATATTATTAACAAACCTTAACTTTTAAAGTCCTCCCCCCCCCCCTTCCTCCATACTTGTCTGTTTATTTGTTGCATTTTAGTATGTAACTTGATTCCTTACATTGCTCTTATATACAGTGTATCCCAATGAATTTGTTATAAGAATAATCCACCTAAAAGTTAAAACAGTCGCTTGTTATTAATTGGACAGTCACAAAGGTTGAGAATTTGATGCTGATCCAAACTCTTAAATTCTATTGATAAATCTCTTAAGTCTCCGTCCTTTGGGAGTAACCCTGTGCAATCTTACACATTCTTTATCCATCGAAAATATTTCAATTTTGATATTTTTGGGAACATACTGCGCATGTATTGTATACTGTTTTAGAACAAATTGAAGAAACAAAAAGAAATGAAAACTTTTTATCTAAACTTTGTATTGTGAGTTCTAATATGCATATGTATGCAGTTCTTGTTTTAGGGGCGTATATTGGATTTAATACGGGGTAGGTCTGAGGTGGGGGAAGGGGTGCAAAAAAATGCCCCCCCCCCTCGGTTTTTTTTTTCAGTTTTATGCCCCCATTACGCCCTCCTCTTTTCTTTGCAACATATATTCCAAAATAATTTGTTTCTCAATGACAAACCGAGTCTGTTTTATGCATTTCGTATTCTGCATGAATATTAAACAAATGTTTATATTGTACTCAATTCATCTTTTTTTATTTTTTTATTTGGATAGTTCATGCTTTATTCCTTTTATACCTGATCTTTTCATTTGTTATTCATACTCTACTCTACTCTACTCTACTCTACTCTACTCTACTCTTCTCTACTCTACTCTACTCTACTCTACTCTACTCTACTCTACTCTACTCTACTCTACTCTACTCTACTCTACTCTACTCTACTCTACTCTACTCTACTCTACTCTACTCTATTCTAATCTACTCTACTCTACTCTGCTCTACTCTACTCTTTGAAAACCAAAAGACGCTAAAAGGGTTTATAAAATAATTTGACTTAAATAACTAAGCCTTTAAAATGTTACTTATACGGTTGATTTCATGTCAACTGTACAAAGGATTGCTTTCTCTTGATGAGTAAAAAAGCAAAATAATGATTATTTAATTATTAATATTTTACTCCTACCGTTTAAACACTTGAAATTACTCGATACTTCAGACTAAGCTTATGTGTATATATACCCAAACCCAGGGAGCGTAATACCAGAACATACTAAACAATACTGGAATACATGGATAATGGAAATGATTCGTTGCGAAATTTTCCATCTTAGTCACGGGCAGCCGTAGTACATTTAAATTTCCGAGCCGGGTCAACTTTTCCTGTCCCAGTTCAATAGGACTAGCCGGTGCATCAAGGTTGACGCGGTCAGACTTTAGGTTGAATTTACTTTTACTAAAGGGTCAGAGGTGAGTGTAGTAGTCACTAGAAACCTATAAAATAATTGTTGCCTTCAGTTTTTCTTCCAAATAAAACATATTGTTAAAGATTTTACATTTTTAAATTTTCATGAATAAATAAGTAGAAATTAATAAAAAAAATGAAGGTGACGTCAGGTCTCTGTTTTCTGATTACTAAAGTAGAGGAGTTTCGAAGAAAATTGGCTTGGTATAATTTACAATTTAATAAAACAAAAAATTGCTCTATGCAATTTTGCGGATACAGTGTACTACTACTAGTTTAGCTTACAGTGTACTGGATCGGTCTAGTATATATTTTACTACTCTAGGATATAGTATACTGGTATAGGATATAGTGTACTGGTCTAGGATATAGTGTACTGGTCTAGGATATAGTGTACTGGTCTAGAATACTGTGTACTGGTCTAGAATACCGTGTACTGGTCTAGTATATAGTGTTCTGGTCTAGAATACTGTATACTGGTCTAGAATAAAGTGTACTGGTCTAGGATGTAGTGTACTGGTCTAGAATATAGTGTACTGGTCTAGTATATAGTGTACCGGTGTAGAATACTTTGTACTGGTCTAGAATATAGTGTACTAGTCTAGAATACTGTTTACTGGTCTAGAATACTGTGTACTGGTCTAGGATATAGTGTACTGGTCTAGGATACAGTTTACTGAATCGGTCTAGTATATATTTTACTACTCTAGGATATAGTGTACTGGTTTAGGATATAGTGTACTGGTCTAGAATACTGTGTACTGGTCTAGTATATATTTTACTAGCCTAGGATATAGTGTACTGGTCTAGAATACTGTATACTGGTCTAGAATACTGTATACTGGTCTAGAATACTGTGTACTGGTCTAGTATATATTAGTGTACAGGTCTAGAATATAGTGTACTGGTCTAGAATAAAGTGTACTGGTCTAGAATACTGTTTACTGGTCTAGGATATAGTGTACTGGTCTAGAATACTGTGTACTAGTCTTAAATACTGTGTACTAGTCTAGGATATGGTGTTCTGGACTTGAATACTGTGCACTGGACTAGAATACTGTGTACTGGTCTTGAATACTGTGTACTGGTCTAGAATACTGTGTACTGGTCTAGAATACTGTGTACTGGTCTAGGATATAGTGTACTGGGATTAGTATATATTGTACTGGTCTAGAATACTGTTTACTGGTCTAAAATATTGTGTACTGTTTTTGAATACTGTGTACTGTTCTAGGATATGGTGTACTAGTCTAGAATACTGTGTACTGGTCTAGGATATGGTGTACTGGTCTAGAATACTGTGTACTGGTCTAGGATATGGTGTACTAGTCTAGAATACTGTGTACTGGTCTTGAATACTGTGTACTGGTCTAGAAACTGTGTACTGGTCTAGGATACAGTGTACTGGACTAGAATACTGCTTACTGGTCTAGAATACTGTGTACTGGTCTAGGATATAGTGTACTGGTCTAAAAGTGTATATCTAGTATGTGTATATATTGTGTGTCCTGAGCTACGTGTTGAAGTATGGTTTTAGGATTGAGGAATCCCGGAAGAAAGAGATGATATTAGCACCGTCACAGCTCCAAACAACATTTGCGCTGATATTTTACAATTCTCTCATATCTTCATTTATTTACTGAAAATAATAATCTTCATGCCTACTTTTATTTGAAAACCCGAATATCTGTATCATAAATTTGTTGTATATTCGTGAAAGCAGTATTCATGTTTATTAGGCCACATTATTGACCAGAATATGTTGGGTTACGGGTAAAGAGGAAGCAAAGAGCGCGCGCGATCCCACGCTTCGGCCAAGGACGGGGCGCGCAGATGTGCGACTTTCAAGATACGCGGCAATTGCGCACTGATTTGAATAAACTGAAATTAAATTACAGAACAAGGAAGTAAAGTAATGCTTGAACGATGAAAAGATAAACAATGGTGCGGTGCAGAAAGAATTCTACTTGATGCTTTATTCATGCTTTATTGTATTGCAACGTAAAAGGTAGGATGCAAGCAAGTTAGAATTAATAAATTGCGTAATAATAAAAAAATTTATATTTCGTTATTCACTTAGATGCATGCTTTATGAACCATTGATTTTTTTATGGTGACTTACAACAATTAAAATATGAAAAGTTGCCTTCCAAAGCAAATCATTCTAAATCGGTGGATTGCATAAAAGATAAGTTTTTGAGTAGTAAACAGTTCCAATTTTTAAGAGATAGAATATCATGATCAAAATCTAAATCGGGGGTCCTAATCACAACACTATCTTTTAATCCTTTATGTCTGAGTAACAATCAAAAACAGGCTTGAATTCTTTTAATTTCTTACATTTTCTCTGCACCTGAAATCTGCTATTTTTATCTATAGCAGTCACAATTGAAAATAATCAATTTTCCAAGAGTAAAGAAGTATATCTCATCCATCCTTTATCAGACGAAAGTTTTGAAGGGTAAAGTAAAGTAAGTAAGGGTACCGTTGTAAGTCGGACATGCCGCTCTATAAATGGAGGTTCACTTGAAATCACATTTTCAGCTCTGTAAGAAATGCAACGCCACCAGAAATTTGAAACATAAACACAGATCTTTGTGATGTTTCAGGTCAGACCAAATATTCTGGTGGTTGATTACTATTTTCTGGTCAGACCAAATATTCTGGCGGTTGATTACTATTTTCTGGTCAGGCCAACTATTCTGGTGGTTGATTGCTATTTTCTGGTCAGACCAACTATTCTGGTGGTTGATTACTATTTTCTGGTCAGACCAAATATTCTGGTGGTTGATTACTATTTTCTGGTCAGATCAACTATTCTGGTGGTTGATCACTATTTTCCACATCACTTATCATGTTCTTAGTCTTTATATATATTCAATACATTGCTTGTCTGTATTCGTGTTTTGCTGTTTGTTTGTATCCAATAAACGTCAAAACGGCTGAACCGATTTGGCCCAAATTTTGGTTAAGGCCTAACATGGCCTTAGGGAAGGTTTACGTATGCTCAGAATTACATAAAATTGTCTCAACATTTTCAATTTTCGTAAGATTTTGAAAATCCACTTTAAAAAATTGTAAATCCGTGATTGAAAAGTTGAAATAGAAGATGATAGCCTAGTATACGTACTGGAAACAGAAACTTTTTATTTTTGAAGTATTAAACTTGGCTAGAATTCTGTTCTACGAAGGTTGTCTAAAAATCTTAGTCGCGTAAATACGATTACGATAAAGAAGATCTCTCCATTTTCAACTTTTTACTGTTGTTCCAATCAGATTTATGCGTCTTGTTTTGGGTTTGTTTCAAAGCAATAATATCAAACTGTAGAATTAATTTCATCGGTTCTGTTAACGCTAAGAAAAAGGCAAAAATATTGCCATTATCCGTGCTGTTAGAGTTGTGTTGAAGTAAGTGTTGCCATTCAAACTATGCACAATAATAGCGCAAAACTTGATCAGTATTTGGCTAACAAAATGTGCAAATTTAAAAGTTATAATGTTTACATACCACAATAAAAATCGTAATGGTATGACCAAAAAGTTATTGTCCAGTGTCTCTTGTTATAGATATAAGAAGGATAATACAAATTTTGCGTATCATTGCGCTTAAAATTACCGCATGTATAGCAATAGATGTGCATTTTTTTAAGACTAGTTTTTTGTTAATTAGCATACAAACATATTATTTATTATATTTAAAGGCTATTTTTAACAATTGTTATTTTTTTATTTAAAAAAAGTTTTTACGCATGGAAACTCAGTCAACTATTTAGCTTTCATTCGGGAGAACTTAGACGACTATATTTAGAACATGTAAGTAGTTAGTAGAGACACAAAAACTATAAACTTAAAAACTAAATAATTACATTTAATTGGTGAAACTGAGTTCGAAACTGAAGACTCAGTAAGTTTCATACCAGGATATCTGAATCATCTGGTTAGTCCAATGGGGGGAAGAAGGCCAGCCACAACAATTTCTCGTCCGAGCCACATTCTCCTTGAAGATAGACTAAAGTATTGCAATGATTAAATCATGTTTGAATCTTTTGAGACATGAGGCTGTCAAACTTTATTTAGGTAAAACTTAAAACTCTTCTGCCTCCGTAATGGCCAACCTTTGTGATATAAAATAAAAAGTAAAATATTTGGCATACCTCTGCCTATCATTTTCCTCATGGAACCACCCGGAAAAAATTTATGGTTTTCACTATAATTAACAAAAAAGATTAAAGTTATGTAACCTCGGAATTATTTGCGGCATTCTACACCTGGAATATCTAAAAATGCGCGTAAAAAAAGGTGAACAATTTAAAGGACTTAGAACTAGAAAACTTTGATTCAATTGAGACTATTTTTTAGATTTACTAAAATTCAATATTTCATGTATGCCCTAACGTGGCCCGATTCTTGAAAAATAATTTATCATGGAAGACTAGCTCGGACGAGAAAAAGAGGAGAATGTGGCTCGGACTAGAAAATGTTGTGGCTGGCCTTCCTCCCCTCGTCCAATAAACGATGCAAAATATGAAATGAAAACCCACTTTTATATTTTACCAATTTATTCTTTTTTTACATTTTTATAAAATTAAATGGTTCTTACTTTTTAAATTTTGTAACGGTAATTGTATCTCATTTTTTGGGCATGAATGACTAGATACAGTTTCAATTTTTTTTTATTTCAGAGAGTTTTTTAAATATGCTTACCAGCTTTCCCAATAAGAGAGAAAATAATTCAATGTAGAAGAAATCAGTGGTTTCTCCGAGAATATTTATCCACACTAGCCGTTGGAAGGAAATCTAATCTTTTAAAATATATCTGTAATGATACTAAATCTATGTTTCATCTTCTAATATATATCGTGATAATACTAAATCTATGTTTAATCTTCTAATATATATCTGTAATAATACTAAATCTATGTTTAATCTTCTAATATATCGTGATAATACTAAATCTATTTTTCATCTTCTAATATATATCTGTGATAATTTTGAATTTTAACAAAGGCACTTTTTTGGACGTTGGAAAAAAACAAGCTAATGCAATTTGTATAGGTGGATCTGTTTCAACCAGTCAAGATGTATTTTTTACTCATCTGGAAGCAATCGAAAATTTGATAAATATTGAGTTTCCAGGTGTTTCATGGCAAAGCACTGGCTCATTAAAAATTTAATTTTTACAAAATTATTTGTATATTATAGTTTTTTTTATATTTTATATTTTGAATTTTGGTTTTTCTCAGATTATATATTCCATATGAAGTATGAGACACGTAAAACCTAGGATGATCATTTTAGGTACTTTTAAACTGTTTGAGAAGAAGTTTCTCTGCCTGAGTCTTTTGATCCTAAACTTACTAGTTTCTTAATTCAAAATAGAGCTAGGATGTAAATGTATAGTATTCACCCGTCTACAGGCAGATGATGAATATTATTTCTAGGGCTGACTAGGAAAGCAGATCTAAAATCAATTGAATCTATGTTTCATCTTCTAATATATATCTGTAATGATTCTAAATCAATTTTTCATCTTCTAATATATATCTGTAATAATACTAAATGTATGTTTCATCTTCTAATATATATCTGTAATAATACTAAATCTATGTTTCATCTTCTAATATATATCTGTAATGATACTAAATCAATGTTTTATCTTCTAAAATACATCTGTGATGATTCTAAATCTATGTTTCATCTTCTAATATATATCTGTGATAATAATAAATCTATGCTTTAACTTAAAAAATATATCTGTGATAATTCTAAATCTATGTTTCATCTTCTAATATATATCTGTGATAATACTAAATCTATATTTCATCTTCTGATATATATATATGTGATAATACTAAATATATATTTCATCTCCTAACATACATCTGTAATAATACTAAATCTATGTTTCATCTTCTAAAATATATCTGTGATAATAATAAATCTATGTTTCATCTTCTAATATATATTTGTAATAATACTAAATCTATGTTTTATCTTCTAATATATATCCGTGATAATAATAAATCTATGGTTTAACTTAAAAAATATATCTGTGATAATTCTAAATCTTTGTTTCATCTTCTAATATATATATGTGATAATACTAAATCTATATTTCATCTCCTAATATACATCTGTTATAATACTAAATCTATGTTTCATCTTCTAAAATATATCTGTGATAATAATAAATCTATGCTTTAGCTTTAAAAATATATCTGTGATAATTCTAAATCTATGTTTCATCTTCTAATATATATTTGTAATAATACTAAATCTATGTTTCATCTTCTAATATATATCTGTGATAATCCTTAATCAATGTTTTTTTTTCTAAAATATATCTGTGATGATTCTAAATCTATGTTTCATCCTCTAAAATATATCGGGATTATATTAAATCTATGTTTCTTTTTCAAAATATGTCTTTGATAATTCTAAATCTATGGCTTGATAATAATTATCTGTAAATAATAAAGTTATTATTTATGAACTTTCTTGTGAAAATTGTTGTAGTTAGGTGAGAATTAAGCTTGATCGATAAATTATTTTTAACTATTGTCTTCATACCAGAACTGGAACCTAATCACGCGAATTAGAATTAGAAAGGCGGTTTTATACCTAGAAATAGTTGAAAGAAGGAAAGAGGAGTATCCACCGGATGGGTCCAGCTAACCAACTTATATACTTGTTATTAAAAATGTTCAAGGGCAAATCAAAACAAGGTTTTCCTGTTTTTATAAATATATATTTTACAAAGAGTTAGAAGAGCTGAATCCTGATATATTAGTGTATGTATGCATAAACAACTCCAAGGATACAATCCATGATTTGGTTTTACAATTTTCCTTATCTTCTTAATTTACATTAATCATTTTTTTCAATTGCAGAAATTTGAATTCCTAGCTTGTAAACTTAAATTGCAGTCTTGTAAAACCGTACTGTACCATACTGTACCGTACCGTACTGTACCAAACTGTACCGTACTGTACCGTACCATACCGTACCGTAACGTATGGTACCATAGCGTACCGTACCGTACTAAACCGTAGCGTACTGCACCGTACCGTATTGTACCGTACTGTACCGTAACGAACCGTACCGAATTTTGACTTGTACCCTTCGTTGCCCGAATGAATTGTCCCTGCTCGTAAAGCTAATTTAATATTAATTTATGACAATTTTTCATGTATTTTATCAAATATAAATGTTCCAGACAATAATGATTTTTAAAAATATTTTTTTAAATATTGTAAGTAAAAAATACAAAATATAAACACTGACACTGTACTGTACATCCGGTGTGTTTACATTACATATAAGAACTAAACTGTACAGTGTATACTGGTTGCATATATTTGTTTAATGTACCCACTCCACTACCTTCAGGTTTCAAGGTTAAGTAGAATTGTGAAGAAAAATCTAGAAATGATTACTCCGCCGCAGCACCCTATTCGTCCCATATCAAGGATGTGAAGGCCAATGTGAAGTATTCTGTAAACTACAGTTTCTAAATAAAGAGATTAGGGTTGGCTCAGAACCGCAAAAAAATATATGATAAGAAAAAGTTACTTTATAAAAAGTGTTCGAAACGCAACACTTATTTCATTATTATATACGACACGTGGTTGAGTATCAGGAGAAAAGGAACTGAGTTTTTGCCACAAACTCAAATTTTCTACCCCTTAATTGTTTTTGCAATCCAATGGTTTAAACATTTGATATTTCAAAATTGAATCTTTTTATCTTCTAGAATTATCAATTTGAAAAATATCAATGGTATACAAAATTGGGTTGCAAAAGATATAGGGATTAGAAACAGGTGGAACAGGAGGAACAGGAAGAACAGGAGGAACAGGAAGAACAGGAAGAACAGGAAGAAACGGACGAACAGAAAAGACAGGAGGAACAGGACAAACAGAACGAACAAGAGGAACAGGAAGAACAAGAGGAACAGGAAGAACAGGACGAACAGGAAGAACAGGACGAACAGGACAAACAGGACAAACAGGACGAACAGGAGGAACAGGAATAACAGGAGGAACGGAAGAACAGAATGAACAGGAGGAACATTACGAACAGGAGGAGCAGGAGGAACAGAACGAACAGGACGAACAGGAAGAGCAGGACAAACAGAACGAACAGGAAGAACAGTACGAACAGGACGACCAAGACGAACAGGATGAACAGAATGAACAGGACGAACATAACGAACAGGAGGAACATAGGAAGAACAGGACGAACTAACAAGTAAAGCCAGAGCTGTCCAAAGGGTTAATCCGTTGTAAGGAAAACTAAGATTTACTGCGTATTGATGAATAAAGGTTAATGTTGCCGGATTCCTCTGCACCCCGAAGGATTGGGATTTATAGAAGATTCTAAGAATTTTAACCAGATTGCAATTTATTTAGTTGAAGAATTATCTACCTTTGGCATTCATAACCTGTTTTCATTCTTCAATCCGTGCTTCTGTTATTACTGTCAAGTTTTTTTTGTTCTTCATCAAAACAGAATCAAATTGAAATATTATTCCCATGAAAAATATCTGGTTATGGTTCACTACAAAATAATATTACCAGGTCGGAATAACCTGATCTTTCTCCCTGTAAGATCTATTATATAAAAAAACATGCTTTTTACTATTAAATCTTCCGATTTCAAAATAATAAAATTCCAAATATTAAAGGGAATATTCCTGGATTTTATCAGGAGGTATAGGACAAACCACAGTTATATTACAAGTTAAACGGTACCAATTAATTTTAATTTTTTAAAAGAAAACTTTTAAATAAAATCTACTTTGTTTGAGAAACTCAAGTTTTATTGAGGCATTTTTAGGTAAGGCTTAAGATTCGATTATCTAATAACTTTGTGTAAGTTTAACTGAAAAAAATGTTAATATTTGATGAATCGAAAATGTTTAAATCACCAATTTTTCCGTTAATTTTAAAGTTTTAAAAAATGCAGACCACACTTTGGAAAGCGCCGAAGTTAGTTGGTTCCAACTTTGTTTTTATTTTGATCATAAAATGTTAAGGACGATTTTAAAGCGTTGTTTATTTGGAATAACGCAACTATTTTAAAAAGATTAATAAATACAGAAATTATAGATAGATATCGATGTATGAGGACGGGTATAGAAATATGAAAAAGAAAATTGAATCCAAATTCCAAACGAAAGATTAAAATGGAGTTTTTTCCCAGTAAAACTTTCTCAAAGTGCACTTATTCTCAATGAAACTCTCTCAAAGTGCACTTATTTTCAGATAAACTTTCTCAAAGTGAACTTATTCTGAATGAAATTTTCTCTAAGTGCACTTATTCTGAATGGAAGTTTCTTTAAGTGCACTTATTCTGAATGGAAGTTTCTCTAAGTGCACTTATTCTGACTGGAAGTTTCTCTAAGTGCGCTTACTCTCAATGGAATTTTTCATAGTGAAACTTTCTCAAAGATTAATTACTCTCAAGGAAACTATATTAAAATACAACTAGTTTATACGACTATTTCATTTATTTGTTATATTTTCGAATTAGAGATAATGAAACTAAGAATGAAAAATATAATTTTTTATTCTTTGTAGAAATTCAATAACATGGGGAGGGGGGGGGGGGAGGGAGGGTTCATTTTTAAATACCTAAAATTACCCTTAGGGAATTCTATATCAGGGGAGAAAATAGGAAAGTTAAATAAATCAGTCACATAATAACGCAATTTAACGCTTACAGCAATCAATAAAACGAAATCAATGTTTAAACTGTTTTATATTTCCCCCTTAGACTTCTTGGCAATTTGTTTGTCAATTCTTTTTCTATTTTTATGTATTAATTAGGGCATAGTGTGCATAGTGTGGAAGTGTTTCCTTCTTTCAGTACTGTAACTAAACTGGTTTTATTGATCAAACAACAAATAAAGATCTAGAACTCAATCTAATCCTATTAGAACTATTTAAAGGGACTGTAGACATGATTTTAAGTGGTCCTCCATTTTAGAATTGTACATTGCAAATCTTTACAATGGTTACAAATTATTTTTATTCAATACTCATATCTTGTTTTCTATCTGAAAATTGATAGTTTCCAAATCATGTTTCTCTATAAAAGTGACTTGTGGATTTAAGCTCCAGGGTCAAAGAGAAAATTGTCAGAATTGAACACTTTTCCGAAAAGAAAAATGGCGCGCAATATTTTCCTCATTGTTGCTATGTTGCTATGTTCTTACATCGGGGGATTGCAACTCTTTAAACATTTTTGTAACTCTAAACTTAAAATCTGTCAATTTCTAAGATCAGAAGGTGATTTGTAAGATATGGTTGTTAAACAAAATTCTTAAAAAATTCTTAAAAATTCTTAAATTCTTGGTTTTAATTCTTATCCGAAAACTTTTGTTTATAGTAAACAGGACCTAAATTAAGAAATATTTTCTTTCACAAATGCCAGAGATCTTAGATATTTCAAAATATGATTAGTTTAAATGATAAAGTTTTACATCATAAGGTTGCAATGATATGGGGATTATAAATTTGAGTTAGTTTTGCGTGCCTTCGTTTCTATCTGCCATTAATCTTTAGTATTTCAACTATTTTTTAAATTCTCATTTTTTTATATGTTTTGGTTTTGTTAATGTAATATTTAGTATTCTATAAATGTTGAATAATATTGACAGTGGAACAAAACATGAAATATTACGTATTGTTTATTTTTTAAATTTAGGATATGAATTATTATTCCTAAGACATCTTTTGAAAGCATTCTTTTTGATAATTGTCTTAAAACATTTGATCAACAAAGGAACTGAAAACTTGTCTCGAACCCTAATTTCACAGTTATTAAATCTTTTGCACTTATTTTAACACAATATCAGGTTGCAATAAAATAAGGATTATGACATAAGAGATTGAGACAAGTGTTCAGTTCCTTCCAAGAATTAAAGATTAAAACACAACAGTTCCGTTTCTAATTAAACAAGTAAAAAAGGTAGCTAAATAACATTTAAAACAGATTTGGCTATTTCCTTGTCTAATTTTTTTGCAATCTTAAAGTAATAAATGTTTAATCTTGTGATCTAATTTAAGTAGATAATGTAGCAACATGTGTTTATTTAACCAGATATTGAGAGATGTGGATACATAGAGTAGTATAATACCTAGTCCTTGGCCCAGGCTCACCAGAATCAGGGATAAATATTTTTACAATTTTAATTTTATTTTCTGATTTATTAAAATACGTAAATCCTTAAAAAGCTCAGAAATTCTCGAAAAATTTGATAAAAGAATTAAACGCAAAAACAATTAGATTATTCGAACCCTGAAAACTACATAAAATACTTGACAAAAAGTTCTAAAGCAAACTGAACCTGTTTATACGTTAAGATCAGGCTGTTTTTACCCAGTGCAAGGGGGGGGGGGAAACGGGTTGGTGAAGATGATCAGGAGCAAACCTTCAATCCTACCCGTTTTCTAGAAGGATTAGTGGAGAGTTTTTTTAGGGGTTACTTTCTTGTTTTCTCTGATCTACCAATTCTTGAAAATCATAAAAGACAAGAAATATTATTTTGGTAAATTTTTCTATTGATCAGGTTTATTTGTTGAACCAAAGACGACATTGGACAATAGTAAATCCCAAATTAGTTTCCTTTAGATGGAACTATCGATTTCTAAAAGGTTTAGAGAGGTTATATTAGAGGTTTTTTTTTCTACCAATCCTTGAACATTCAAGTAGACAAGAGAGATTGTTTTGATAAATTTATATATTTAATTCCAGGCTAATTAGTTGATTAGTTGAAACCCAGCCGACGTTCAGCGATGTTAAAACAATCCTAAGGTTCCTGTAACTGTTCCCAGTGTGCGGAATGAATAACTCTGGGTGGCGGAGTCGGAAAAGATTCTAGGTTTAGAATTTAATTATAAAGGTCGATTAATCCGGAGTAGAAGAATACTTCGACACACCTGAGTGCTTGAAATCCTGTCTAATAAATAAATAAATAAATATAAATGAAATCATCTCAGAAAACCTGATATTTTGTGGAACTATTTAGGATCGGGGTTACAGGACTACGCGTAGTGCAGGGGAGCTAGATCATCTGCTTTAATTTTTTACAGGTTTGGAAGACAAAGGAAGAGAATTAAAACCTCAAAAACTTAAATATTCAAAATAATATTTTTTAAAGTTTTAAAACCTTCTTCAAGTTTTATTAATTCCTTTTCCCCTATTTCCCAATTTGGTTCCAAAACCACCCCAAAAATCAAAATATTCATTTTTTGTAAATGAGTGTTGCTTAGATGGTTTGATTTACTGAATTGAAATACTGTTGCTAATTGTTGCTAAAGGTATTGCGTAGGAGAGAATTAAGCGTAAAGATAAATACGCATTACGCAAGCATGTATAACGCGCATATATTCGCCTATACTTCTTAATTATGACAACTTGTTTTTTAGACTACAAAAATCGGGAGGAGACTGAACGCGGATTTCTTTATTGATTTAATATTTAATAAATAGATTTATTCATCTGCTTATTCTAAAATCTATTAGATTCAAGTACAGATTGACCTTTGCAAGTTAAGATGGTAGCGAACTTGGCAGACAATTGAATTGTCAAAGGGAATGTCAGCATAATTAAATTATCATAGAGACTAGGGAGTGTCAGCATAATTAAATTATCATAGGGACTAGGGAGTGTCAGCTTAATTAAATTATCATAGGGACTAGGGAGTGTCAGCATAATTAAATTATCATAGGGACTAGGGAGTGTCAGCATAATTAAATTATC